>NW_028256863.1:2080000-2385000 GCF_048593485.1 Apis florea | reverse complement strand
TGTTCGCCGAGTTTTGGGAAGTTATCGAAAGGCCCAACGGGGGAGGCCCGGGCGAACGCTAGTGAGCCGCCAACGAGTGCGCGGTGAGACCCTGGGGACTGAGCATGGGGGGGCTGTGGCTGTGGCCCATGGGCGATCCGTGAAGGTGGTCCTGGGGATGGTAGCCCTGGTGGAGGCCCGGCTGGCTTTGGTGGCCGGGCGGCACGCCCTCTATGATCCCGTCGCCTAGCGTGTTCGGCGGGGTCATCCTCTTCTCCTTTTGCCGTCGGTTGCAGAACCACACTCTGACCACCTCCTTCTCCAACTGGAGGCTGTCCGCGAGCGTGGTGATCTCCTGGGCGGAGGGTTTCGGCTGTTTGTGGAAATGCTGCTCGAGGGCTCCCTTCACCGACACCTCGATCGAGGTCCGCTTCTTCCGTTTCCTACCCTGGGCAGCGATCTTGTCTATCGACGTCGGCGAGCCGGTGGTCGAGTCCGCCTCCTCGAGCCACTTTTGCAGCAACGGCTTCAACTTGCACATGTTCTTGAAGCTCAGTTGCAACGCCTCGAACCTGCATATCGTCGTCTGGGAGAACACGTTCCCGTAAAGGGTGCCGAGGGCCAGGCCCACGTCCGCCTGGGTGAAACCGAGCTTGATCCGGCGTTGCTTGAACTGTCTCGCGAACGCCTCGAGGTCGTCCGAGGTCGGGGTGTCCTCCTCCCCGGCGCTCTGATCCCTGTCGTGCGCGTGGCCCGGGTGAAGCGAGTGGCCGACCGGCGAGCCCGGATCCCTCAGGTTCGGGTGCAGTCCCGTCTGGTGGTTGTGAAGTTGGGGATGGTGTTGGGGATGGTGCGGGTGCAGCATCCCGTTCATAGCGGCGTGGTATTGTTGGAGGGTGGTGGGCGAGGCCGCGCCACCGCTCGGGTTGTAATGGGCCGAGGGTACGACGGGCGCGTGCCAACTCGAGTGAGGAGACGCCATCCCGGGCGATTGGTGTGGCCCTCCGCGGTGATGCATCGACTGGTCGTTGGCGGCGGCGGCCGCCGCCGCGGCGGTCGCTGCCGCGGCCGCGATCGACGGTTTCACGTCGAGGCCGGCAACGTTCGCCTGGTGAGGATGATGATGCGGATGGTGGCTGGTGTGGTGCATGCCCATCGAGGCCGCCCAGTGGTCGCTGCTCGGCTGCAGGCTCACCCAGGGATTCGCCGACGAGAGGCTCGCGGGCGACGGATGCGAGAGGCCGTTGGGCGACGGGGACGACGTCACCTGGTGATGATGATGATGATGGTGATGATGTTGGGGCGCCGGCATGTACTTCATCTCCCCGGCGTCGGCGGCGCTGCGAGGCGAGCCCGAGGAGTAGCCACCCACAGCGATATTCATCCCGATCGCGGTACCCGAACCACCATCCAGCTCGGACGACACTGCGCTACTAATCGGCATGTACGTGGTAGCGGCCATCTACTTCCGCTCGTCCACACCTCGATTTTCCTTCCTATCTCCGCGATCCCCTTTCGGGCTGCCCTCTAAGGGCACCCTTTTCCCCGCTTCCTTTCCACCACTTCTCTTCCCTTTTTCCACTTTCGCGCTTTCTCTCCTTTCCTTTTTCTTCTCTCCTCCTCCTCCTCCTCCTCCTCCTTCCTCTTCTTCTTCTTCCTCTTCTTCTTCCTCCTCTTCCTCCTTCTATATTCCCGAGTCGAATGTATCTCGGAGAATTATTGTTATTATATTAAATTCTCGCTCGTCGTCGCAACACGGTTCTCAACGCGGTGTCAGTTTCGCAAACCGAATCTTCGTCCCTCGCTCGAGATCCGACCTTCGATTTCTTCGCTCTATCCAACGATATCACACCGATCTCGTGTCACAATTCGGATCGGATCAACGCACAGTCCATCGTTCGCGGATCGTACGCACCATATCCCGTGTAAGAGGCATCGTGGAACTCGCGGCGACCGATATTTCGTCCATACTTTTTTTCCTCCACCTCACGGCACGAGGAGATACGATCTCGAAACGAAACGCGGTATATTTTTTCCACAAAAAATGGGGGGGGTTGGGGAGGGTGGGGAGGGAATAACAATATATATATGTATATGTATCCTCCTCCGTCCTCCTCCTCTCCTCGATGGAGAGATGTTCTCGCCTCACCAACACAACCGCGTCCAACAAGATCCCGGCTCGCGGAGCATCCGAATCCTTTGTCGTTCAACTTGGCACACCGAACAACTCGGGCAACTCAGGCACTCCTCCTTCCGCCAACAATGAGAAGAGGAGGATTTGTAGATCACTCGCGGTTCGCCGAGATCCACTGAACGCCGTCGTTCGCACAACCACGACGACGACGACGACGACGACGACACTCGCGACTATCCCGTCGTTCCTCCAAACACGGGATTACGAGTGTGACGACGCGGACGATCACGATCACGGGAGGAGAAGAGAGTATGAAGCCGATTCACGGCGCGGTGTCTTGGTTGGTGCGCGCGCGTGTGTCTCCCCGTGTTTTTGTGCGTGTGTGTGTATAAGTGTGCGTGTTTCGTGTGCGTGCGTGTGTACGTGTGTGTGTGTGTGTGTGTGAGTGTGTGTGTGTTTTCCTCGCGCGACGTCTCGGCGCGAGAGAGGATGAGAGAGAGAAAGAGAGAGAGAGAGAAAGAGAGGAGACTGTGTGTACGTGCGCGCGCGCGCGCGAGAGAGTAGAGACGACAACGGCTCGAAAAGATCTCGCTCAGGCTCTCTCATGCGTTATGCATGTCGTAGCTGAGAGCGACTGACTGCCTCGCCTCGCAGCTCGCTCGAGGTTCCCGAGGCTCCCGGAGCGCTCGGTGGAACCGAGTCATGCGCGCCACGCTCCTGCACATCCCCACCCGGCCCTCCCGCTCGCGTTACCATTGGCCCCGGCCGCAAGGTGGCCGTCGACGAACGTCACCGTCGGGCGGAACCTGGACCGACCGCGCCTCCGAGGCAGCCTACGCACCCCAGGCGCCACTGCTCTCACCCCGGCTCACCCCTCGCCCCTCTAACTAGTCCAACCTTCCAGCGACCGCCGCCGCCGCCGCCGCCGCCGCCGAGCTCCGCTGTCCAAACCTACCGGCTGCTGCTTAGCTGCCGTTTTCACGCCACGACCGCCGACGAAACCAACCACCGCGAGAAATCCCTATCGATCTTTCTCTCTTTCCGCGATTCGACACAACAAGTATCTTTTCCTTCCTCTATCTCTTCCTCCTAGTTCTCTTCGTTCTACTTTTCGTTTCGAACGAAAAGCTCGTTCGAACGATGGCAAAAAGCGCAACAGGTTTTTTTTTTTTTTTTTTTTTTTTTTTAATACTACTACGATTTTTCCATCCACCTCGAGACACCTCGCCCCGTTCGGCTCGTTTCGTTTCGCAAGTTGGAAAGCGGCGGAAAGAAAGTCTGGTCTCGGTGACAATCGCAACCTCACCACGCACCCACTCTCGCGTAGCAAGCACGCGGTGCAACAGGTGCAACGGTGGACGAGCACCGATCGCACCTCTCCTCCTGTCCTCCTCCTGGGAGGCGGCGAGAAGGTGGACGTCGACTCGAGATCGAGACGGATCGCCGTGTCTGGCAACAGGTTCGCGGAGGGGTGTGATTAATTAGGGAAAGAAAATCGGAGGGGGTGGTATCGGTGCAGGAGAAACGGTCGAATAAAAAAGCCTGTGTCTGTGGGCGAGGCAACGAACGAACGAGCTAGCTAGCTAGCTAGCTAGCTAGCGAGCGAGATGGTCGACAAGGGTGGAAGGGAGAGAGAGAGAAGGAGGTTTAGTACATTTAAATGAGAGCCACAGGTAGCAGCATTATGCAGTACGTGCCAGCCACCCCTCGGGAGGGGTGAGTTAGATCATCGTGCGCCCGAGATCTCTCCCTGTGTCGTACCCGTTTCGACTGGCTTTCCCAGCTGGCTTTGCGCCTTCGCACCTGTGGCCGCCCTCCTCCTCGTGCACGTCCAGGGCCCAAACGTTTTCCGTTTTTTCCTCTCCCTCGTCGAGACGCGATCAGAATCGAGTTTCGGAAAAAGTCGCGCGTGTCCCCGACAAGGGAAGAAGAAGAAGAAGAAGAAGAAGAAGAACGAAGAAGAAGAGGAAGAAGAAGAAGAAGAAGAAGCGAGGAGGAGACGCCTGTCGTGATTCCCCGGCTAAGTATAGCCGGGGCTGCTGCTACCCGAACCTAGGAATTTCGTGCGCACCGCCGATGCCAATTATTGCCCCGGCTCTCTGTCATTTACGCGGCCCGTTATTATACGCCTGAGATGCCCGTTTCGCCGGAATTACGAGCGTTTTAATGCGGGGGCCCGGCATTATCGCTTCTTTGCCAACTTTATTACACGCGCGGATCGAACCCCCCTCGATCTCGCCCGTTTTTCGCGCCACCCTTCCTCCCTTTTCCTCGTCCAACTTTCTTCCTTCCCTCCTTCCTTCCTTTCTCTTTCGAATTTGCACGCGGCCGTGGAATATTTGGTTAGGACAGGTAGGGAGGGCGCCGTCGTTTCCTTCTTTCAAAGGGTGGAGAAACCGAGCGAGCGCAGCGCGAATCCGTCCGACGGCGAGGAGGGACACGAAGGAAGAATGCCAACAACCGCTACGTGAAAACGCTACCTGAGAGAGCACGCTCGCTTGCATAATTTAGCCGCTCTTTTCTGACCCTACCCTACCCTACCCTAGGGAGCCTCTCGTCGTCCCGTTGCCCTCCCCGTACTCGTGGGGCGCGAAAACATTTGTGAAAAACACAACCGAATCCGTGTCCTCCTCCTCCTCCTCAGCGCGTGAGCCTGACTCGCGCGCATCGATGAATTTTTGGAGAAACGGATCGGAGAGGAGAAAAGTAGAGTCCTCTTCGTCGCGAGGATGAACGTAAACGGGGATTCTCGTTTTCGCGAGAGAAAAACTCGAGGCAAGAAAAGAGAGATTTATGAAACGAAGCATTTAGAACGTTGCGGTAGGTCGTAGAAATCGTAAAAAAAAAAGAAAGTACAGATGTTCGTACCGAACCCTTGAATGAAAGACCGGAGTAATTTGCTCGCCTTTATGCCTCGGAATGAATATTTTAATATTTTAATACGAAATACGTCGAGGGATTCTCTCTCTACGACCCCCCGATACTTTCTTCTTCTTCTTCTTTCTTCCTTTTTTCCTTCCCTCTTTACTTCCACTTTTCGAGAATCGAAAAATCAGGAGGAGAGAGAGAGAGAGAGAGAGAGAGAGATGCGGAATTTTATTTAGCGCACGGTGTGAATTCGTTCGACGAAGAGATGGTTCGATAGGTGGCAGCAGCGCGCAGCTTCTTTTCAAGGGGTTGCCACTCGAAAAATTACTCGAGCAACCCCGCATTCCCAGATACGATGCGTATTCGCAGCGCGATACAGCGAGAGAATCGATGGTAACCGTGCCGCCATCGCGTGGAAGTCGGCCGAACTATTCGCTCCTCCTCCGGAGCCGATGGTAACCGATGGAAGGAACGTCGAACGGAGAGAAAAAAAAAAGAAATAGAAAAAAAGAAAAAACACAACGATCGAAGTTGTACAATCGTGTTCGTGTATTCAAAGATGAAAGAGAGAAAGAGAGATAATATCGTACAAAAAAAAGAGAAACTAAAAAAAGATGCAACACGCTTCTCTCTCTCTCTCTCTCTCTCCGGTTACACACCGGAGGAGAAATTGATGACACGCGCGTGGAACGATGCGAAGAAATATGTCAGCGATGGAGGGGAGAGAAAGACAATGGTTTTATTTACAGCCAGGAATTCGTGACCCGAATTTAGACGATTTCCATCGGCTAAGGAGCGAGTAGTCCGTCCTCGAAAACTTGGCCAAAAGTCGCTAATTCTCCTCCTCCTCCTCTTCCTCCTCCATGGAAAATAGTTGGAGTATCTTTGTCGACCGAGAAGGGATCAAGCCGGTCCGAAAGGGATTGGATAGGATCGGGCGCTAACTTCGCTCGACCACGATATCTCCTCCGAGAGGCCGAGAGGTGGGCCGATAACTCGCGCCGCGAATCTGCATACCGAAGATGCCCACCCGACGAACTACCACCACCACCGCGGAAACTTCTTCGACGCGACACGATTATCGGCCACACGGTTTTCGCCCGATTATCTCTCGCCTCGAAGTTCGAATTCCACGCGTGGATTACCGCGTAGTGGATTGCCGTGTACAATTGCGATTCTTTTCTTCAGGCACGATTGAACGAAGAGATCTTTGCTCGCCGAGCAGCAGTAGAGGAACAGTAGAGGAGTTTTTGCAAACGTGACAAACTCCGCGTTGAAAAGAAACAACAAACTGGGCTGGGTTGGGCTGAGAGGAAAATTCCTACGGAGAAGGGAGGGGGAAAAAAAAAGGATAGAGAGGAAGCTCGAGGTGGACGAAAACGCGAAGCGAGAGCCTCGCGGGGCTTGGTTCCTCTTCGGCCGCTGCCTTCTCCCCCTCCTCCTCTTTCTCCTCGCCGTCGCGAAACCGCAGGAAGGGCCCAAAGTTTCGCGAGATAACGATCGAAGGCTGAAATATGCACCACGCCAATTTGCCGATCAAAATTATTATTAAGAGGTACCTCTCTCTGGCGGGAAGAGGAGGAGAGGAGGTCGGGGAGATGAAACGCCCTACCACGTACAGGCGGCGGCTCCTTCTCGTTTTGCGCCGTCAGGCTGTAATATTCGATGTGCGAAAATCGGGGAAAAAGCCGGGGAACATGGTCGAGGAGAAGGAGAAGGAAGCACGAACGTTCCTCCCCCCCCATCTTCTTTCTATCACTATCCATATATATATATATATACATATATCCCTGGTGAAATATATCGCGTAAACCTCGAGGAAGAAAGTTGGACCGAGAGGACGACGCTGGGGAGAAACGGAGAAGGCGTAGTAAAGAAGAAGAAGAAGAAGAAGAAGAAGAAGGAGTCGAACAGAGGAAGGAAGGAAGGAAGGAAAAGGGGTGCATTCGAAGCAGTAAGAAGAAGCGAGATACTGGAGGCTAAGCCTGTAATCACGAGATTGCCAGGAGCTACTGCAGCCGATTGTTATCTCGTATCTACACCCACCACTTTATCGCCGGCCATCTTATTATCCTGGACATATTGACGTCACGCACGTACACCAAGGAGGATACCCTCCTAACCTTCCCATCCCTGTCGAGGGGTGAAACAACGACGAAAGGCCTTAACTTCCAAGACCTGGCTGCTCCTCTCTGCCCGACGGCAGAGACCATCGCACGCGCGTCTTCCTGCCCCCTTTTCCTCGATTTAACCCCTTTGCACTCGTGTGTCGCCATTGGTGGTAATGCAAATATAAATATAATCACATTCTCTCTTGTTACTCGATCGGTATAACCTTCTTCCTCGAGTATCACCGCTGCCTATTATGTATATATTCCACGGTTAACCAATTGTCACGGGGATGGCTAGTTACAAATCCGTGCGTCACGCTCCCCCCGTCACGATCGTGTCCTCGATCAAGAAACGAGGGACGATACGAATTCCAACGACGATCGATGCGCGGTTTTTTTTTAGATAAAACCCTCCTATCTTACCGATTTTTTAAACCACACTTATATTCCGCATTACATTCGAGAAGAAGCCAAAAGTTTCAGCTAAGACAAGATTCCAATAAGATCTCGTTCGAACCTTCCTCGAAAATTCCTTCCTCGACGCGTGAAAGCATAGGACGAAAGGGAGGCATATTTACAACGGCACTCGAGGTAGTTGGCTGGAAGCCACGAAAGTATCGGGGTCGTAAGGATCGGGAAGCACGCGTGCGTTAATAACGTGGATCGTTTCACGGGACTTCCGCGAGTCGACTTCGCTCGCTCGTTTCGACGTTAACACGCGTTAAGCTGCGCCCGCAAGACACGGACGGATCGTAAAAACGATTAGATTCCGATCTGTCTGGCGCGATGCATGATACCCCGGCGAAGTTAGTTTTTCGAAGTACACTCCGCAGACCGATTATTTAAAGATAGCATCTCGTCGTTTGCCGCATCCTCCTCCTCCTCCTTTCTTCTTTTTTTCGAATAAACCACGTCGACTACGTAATGTACATAATATACGAAAGCACACGATACGTATATAGGTTTCTCGATACTTTTCTCGAGATGGATAAATAGGATGGATTTCTAGGAAAGAAAGAGACTTCGTTTCGAGACGAAGGGGGAAGGACGCACGAGGGGGACACGACCGTCGTAAGGCTCTCTGGTGCGTGGGTGGACAGAGTGGCCGTACACGATGCAGGGCAGGCGGGCGACGACGAGCGACACCGTCGAATCGATCATCTCTTTTCAGTCGATCGATTAAACTTCACGAATTTGCGGGGCGGGTTGATTAAAGGTTGGTGGCGAAACGCGGAATCGGGCGAGAAAGAAGAAAGAAGGAGCCGGGAATAAGAGGGAGGAAGGGGGGCGAGGGCGGGAAGAAGGAATTCACGAACTACAAAATGCAATTATCGGCATTTGTCCGCGGGGTATCACGATCCATCGAGGCTGTACCTGCCTTCGAGTGGGTGGCGAAGCTTCTGTACCGGGTGTGTAACCTATGAAGCCTGCCATCTCCTCCGAGATCGGACGAGTTTTCGTCGCGTTTCCGCCTCGCGAAAAATTTGCCACAAATTTGTTTTTTAACACCTTCTTTGGGATGAAGCGTCGAGGATTCTTCGTTAAGGAAACTCGTCTGGTCGGAGTTGGGCCGCCGGCAATGACGACAAGTTCGTCAAGTTTTTGCAAGTGCGTTTTGGGGAAGGAAAGGTTGGAGAAATCGAGCTACCATCTAATAGCAACTAATTCGAGGCGAATCCACCCAGACGAGAATTATGGCGGCGAAAGAATTTAGGATTAATAATTTAGCGCGTCGCGAGAGCTGCATGCCTCGAGAGCATCCCTTCTATACACGGCGTCCGAAACTCGTTCGCGGAACTCGATCGTGGAACGAAAGGATATTTATCAAGGATGGTATCGAAAGGAAGGAAGGAATCTTTTCGCGCAACAGGTCTTCCACGCAACTTCTTCTCCTTCGTCTAACTTTGAACCGCCTTCGATATACGACCAAGGGAAGGGAATGTGTCTCGTCTCGTAACAACTTTCTTTTCGAAGAAATTTTCTATAATTTCGCCAATTCGAAAGAAGATATGCAACACGTTTCTTATGGCCGCGAGAAATGGAGGAATCGAGCGTTAACGAGATTTTTCGACGAGGGACACCCCGTATAGGAGGAGCAGCTTAGGTACGAAGCCCGGTAGCCCAGGGCCATAAGGTCGGCCCACCTCTACACCCTCGCCTCTACACACACGCGCGTTCAACGGAAAAAGGAGCAAGAGGAAGGATCGGCGGAGGAGAGGAGAGATAGAAGGAAGGAAGAGCGGGGTGGGCAGGTGAGAAAGAGAGGCAGAGGGAAGCCGAGATCGAGCACATGCGACTTGCAATGGGGTCTATACTTTACGGGCTCTGTATACGTGTGGTATCTGTATCTCTCAATTCTGACGCCACACGAAGGAGAAGATCGCGAGAGGAAAAGGGACGGAGGAAGAAGAAGAAGAAGAAGAAGAAGAAGAAGAAGAAGAAGAAGAAGAAGAAATCGGTCGGTAGGCGGAAAAAGAGAGAGAGAGAGAGAGAGGGGTCCCTGTGTCGGAGCTGACTCCGTAATTTTCTAATTATATACTCCAAAATAATTGGTTATTATCCCCCTGGCGTACGCGGCTGTGTGTGTGTGTGTGTACGAGATGCCGCGCAGGATCGCGAATCCAACCAATGGCTCGAGCCTAAAGGGAATCACGAGCCTTCTCCTTCTCTTCTTCTTCTTCTTCTTCTTCTTCTCGAATTTTTTCTTCCTCCTCTTCCTTCCTCCTTCGCTTTTCGATCGAACACGAACGAGAAACTCTTACTTCCTATTCCGCTCGTTCCTCCTCCTCCTCCTCCCTATCCTTCTTCCCGAGGGATAAAAATCAAAGGAGAGCCGGAGAGATGCAAGGTTTGGAAGGAAGGGCGCGCAATTAATCTCTCGAACTCGAGCGAGAATTTCGAGGAGGCTGCGCTCCTCGAGGAGGTAAAGAGGCGTCATCCCGGATGCAGAGAGCGAAGAGGAGGAGAGAGAGAGAGACAGATCCTCGACGATAAATTAGCGTCGAATTCATGAGTTTTCGTCGGTAGCAACGGTAGTCGTTCGAGGACAAAACGATAGTCATCTCCTTTCACGAAGGGTCGAAAAGATTCACGAGTAAGCGATGCCTCACCCTAATTTGCCGGGGCATAGGGGGTGGAGGAGGAGGGGACGAGGGCCAGGGGTATTAATAAAAACGCTGAGAAATAGCTCGCGCAATATCTGGAATCGGTTTTCCTGCGTTATCGATATTTTCTGCCGCGAGATTCGTGCGCCGCGATACGCCGCCACAGCCCCGAGACATTCCGTTTCCATCCATTAAATATGCGACCCGTGCCCATCCGCCCCGAGCGACTCCGATCCGGCGTTTACAAGCCGCGATCGCAAACATCGAATTTGCACCGATCTCGATTCGAAGAAGAAGGATCGACAAATCGGATCCGATTAAAATCGGAAAATTTGAATCGCGTGGAAAAGGAGAGGAGAGGAAGCGCTCGACTACTAACCCTCCTCCCCCTCTGACCCGTCTTTTTTGACCTTTGACGAGGCAGGGCGGGACGACGACGGTCGATCATCCTTCAAGAATCGGGAGGAGGAGGAAGAAACGGGGGGGTTTCGAACCGATGACATTGGTTCGCATTAGTGCGCGTTTGTTTACGTGTATCGGGGGATAGATCGGGATCGAACAGGGATCGACCGGCTAAATGGAAAAATTATGCTCGCCCCTTAAACCTCGTCCCTTAAAATTCATGAACATCTGGAGGAAAGATTCCCATCGTCGTTCAAACCGTTCCTATTCCCTTCTACTTAGTCTAACTGACTGTAACTCGTGATTCGCGAGGAAACAAAATCGTCCTCTCCAAAACGAAAATACGCAATGTATTGAGTCGATTCAAAAATCGATCCACTACTACGAGAAGAGTTTCGTATTCGAGGTCCAAACAACGTGGAACAAGAGAAGAGAGGGAGGGGGGGAAGAGAAGGAAAACGGAAGGAAGGCGTAATTTGAGGAAAGAAGGATAGGGGTGAAAAGTGGACGTGGTGTCGTGGCGGAAACCCGATGGTTGGAAATCAAAAGGGCCGTCGGCCGGTGTCGACGGGGTTGATGCATATGGAAGCGGCAACGCTCGTCTCTCTCTCTCTCTCTCTCTCTCTCTCTCTCTCTGTCAAAAGGTCGTCGAGTCGTTCGAGCGTCGAAAGGTTATCTCCTCCTCGTGGCGGACGCGCGGCCTGTGTCGGACATCGAGGTCGAGCCCCCTTTCCTCCCCCCCCCCCTCCTTTCCTAGAGACACGAAATGAAATTCAATCTTTGACTACCACGGATTTGCATACTTTCCCCGGTTCGAAAGCGGTGGCGACGCCGGCGACTGTCAACGCATAAACACGGCATTACCATAAAGGGGATCCATATCCCGGGCCGATTTTTCGGGGCGAGAACGCCGGTGGAGCGCGAGCGCCGGCCAATCCATTTCTCGGACACCCGTCCATCGATTCTCGTCCGCCGATCTCCCGATAAACGCCGCCACCCCGCTTCCCCCTTTTCATCGGTTGCTGGACGGGAGTGGTTCGCTCGCTTCCTCGAGCGAAAGAATTTCTGTTACCGCGATTCATACACTCGTCTCTCGAGGGAAACGGTAACGAGGATTGGGATATGAGGAAGAGAAGAAGGAGAGGAAGGAGGAGGAGGAGGAGGAATCGTGGGGTCGTCGTTCCAGCGGATGATGAAGTGGCCCTCTTGTTATCCCTAAATACCACGCGCGGCTCATGAGCAAACACCGACCGCGGCGAGACTGCCCGCCGGTTAACACCGTCGGTCCCTATGGGGCCCCATAAGACCCGCGCCTTAGGGGGGCCGGAGCCCCCACTGGCTTCTAGCACCCTTGTTCAACCCATTATAAACAAGGCCTGTCCGGACCCCAATGCATTATCCCGATATTCGTCCGCTTCAGCGCCGGACACCAGCGCCACTCCTATCCCGTCCTCCTCTCTTCCTCGCGTTTCCACCTTTTTCTCGTACCACCAAAACTCTCTAATACCAAATCTCTCTATGGCTTAACAGCTTGTTGAATCGAATCGATCGGGATGGCTCGCGACCCTCGCGTCCACCTACCACCGCTTCAACCGCTTCTTGATTAAATACCGTACTAATTAAATAATTTATTATCGGTGGGATACAACACACCCACGCCCAGCTGATAAACGACGCCACGTGACGGGGCCAGGAATGCCCGCCCGGGATGGCCGTCGCGAGGAAAAAGAAAGTATCATCGACCGTGAAATTAATCCTCCGGCGAACGGTCCACGTCGGAAATCTCTCGTGGAGAAGAACTCTTTCCTCCCGGAGGAAACCGTGTGCCCAGGCCTAATAACGTCTAATCGTTCCCTCCTCGAATCATCCTACGGAGATCCTATTCTCAACAAGCTTTTCTTCCCAACCAGATGCCCGCGAGATGTCACCGCGCCTCTATCTTTCTTCCAAGAGGAAGAAACGCCCGTTCAAAAGAAGCGCTCGAAGCGATCCACGAAGGAAAATGGTTTTTTTCGTACATATATAAAAAGGAAATCCTTTCAGATGTCTCCGCTCAGAAAGTCTCTGTTTGGAAGGATCCTGGTCGATGTACCGGAGGGATAATAATCTCCTTCTATTTTCTCGTCCTCGTCCAAAATCGCAATAAGCTGCGTCACTTACCGGACGATGAATTAACAGTCGGGGTGGGCGAGCGAAGGGCGAAAAAGAGACGTCTCCGGAGTGAATCGTTTCCGGTTACCCCTACGTATTACCGAGCCATTACTCGTTCGCGGCCGATCCAACCCCTCAGCGATGCTCGCCCCCGAAGAGACATCAGGGGTTCCCAACGAGGAACCGCTTCGATCAGTCGCCATTTCTTCCGCAAACTCGGCCGAGATCAACTTTTAACCTTTCTAACCTCTTAACAACGTTCGTCGCCCGGTTGAGTTTCTCACAAAGTGGGACCCAAATGTCCAGAACGTAAACGGAGCGATAAACCGAAGTAGTTTTAACATTTTTATTTTGCTTATATTTTAAAAATAAAATTTTAATATATATTCTGATCGTTTAGTATGATTTTCAATCAATTGTTCTCTATTCCTTTGCTCGCTGCTTCGTCCGTTTCCAAAGTCTATCTTATGTATTCCGAATATAAAGTGTCTAATTGGGTGTTCAACTTCGATTCAGTAACGATGTCATCGATGGATATTCGTGACACCCTCGTGTTGTTACGGTATAATTTTCAAATCTTGTGATTCCAACGTATACTTCGTATTTATATTTCGGTGCTCATTCCATTAAATTTCTTTGAAAAGTTTCGCTTTGCCGTGTACACGACACGTTAGGTTGCACTCGTATGTCGCATTAGTAAATATAAATACGAATGCAAAGGTTTATTAAAATCTGATTATTTCTCGACTAAGGGTTTAGAAACGATGCGTTTTTTTTCGAAATTTTCGTCCCGAAAAACGCGGTTCACGGAGTCGATCGTTAGGAATATGGAAATGCTGGATGAAAACGATCCGTGTCTCTGCTTGGGACCGGATCGGAAAACTGGATCGTTGGAACGGTGGTGGCGACACAATGGGAAGGGCACGTGGATCCCCAGGAAGTTTAGCGTGGAGGATAATCTCCGACCCCCGGCTTCCGCCCCTCTTCCTTTCTCTCGACGACGATCGAGCGGGAACAACACGAAAAGAGGAGCTGGATGCCGCGTAATTTACGATTCGTCGTTCCGTCTCGATGGCTCGAGACGTATCCACCCCCGAAACCGTTCCTCGTCGCCACGCTTCCTCGGGAGTCGGCTATCTCGCGATTTCGTAAACGCGGTTGACGAAAGAAAAAAAAAAAAAAAGAAAACACGAAGCACGTTGTTTCTACTCGTCGATCGGAGAGACGAGCTAATGGGAAAGGAACTAGAGAATTGGGGTGGAGAAATATTTTCCATCGGGTTTTTCGGTCGGGACAAAAACGAAGAGAGAGAGAGAGAGAGAGAGAGAGAGAGGTTTTTCGACAATGGTCGAAAGCGATCCTGTTTCGGCCGGCCATTGTGACGAAACCAGAGCTGCCTCGAGGGACAAATTTCACCCCTAAAAACGCGCGAATAAAGGATAAAGGCCGGGAAATTAGCCGAGTGAAAGCGGCATAAATCAAAATATTAGAAAACAGCCGCGAGAATGGCATGAGTCGAGGTGGTGTCGGTGGTTGAAGGATTTATGGGGTTTGGTATGTGTGTGTGTGTGTGTGTGTGTATATATATGTATGTATGTATATTATACGCCACGCCACGGGTTGAAAACTCAGGGCGTTCCCTGTCGCTTCGCCTCCCCCCTCCCGTCCCACCCCCATCAGGAGGGCTTTTCCTTCCTTTATCTCGATCCGACGCGGATCAGGGCGACTTTTGTTTAAAACATGATCTATCGCTTAAATAGCTGAAAGTGGACAATTTATGGCCGTGCCGAGAGAGAGGCCAACAAACGCCGCAAAGGCGCGGTGGACGCGCGAATAGAAACGGCGGAGGTGGAGGCGTCTTTTTTCCTTTTTTCCGACGCGCAGGTGAACCTCTCACGGCTTTCCCTCTCCATCCAACTCGAAATTTGACGCGTCCTTTTCCCCTTTTTTTTTTTTTTTTTAACATCTCGACGCCGGTTTCGAAAGAATTTTGAATGAACAACGCGATATTTCCGCGTGCAACAAATTAGAAAAGAGGAGCGAAAGGAAAGGAAAATTTCGGCCATCCTTTTCGCGATGGTCGGCTCTCCCGATGCCACGAGAGATTTGTACGGCCGATACTCGAATCGAACGCGGCATCCACCGACCGTTTCTTTTCCTCGACTTTTCCTCGAACGGATGCACTTTAGATGGACGTGTTGATAATTCCCATCGGGCGAACGCGGGCAGGGGATTTGTACGCGTGTGTACGTGACGCGGGGCGAAAAAAAACTATATAGATTGTTCTCCACGAGCGAAATTTGTGGATGAAAAATTCGAGAGAGAAGAAAGGGAGAAAGAGGAAGAGAAGAAATCGAGGAAAGCGACGAGTTTTTTTTTTTTTTTTTGTACGTCCTTCGACCGTAAAATCGTAAAATCTCGTATCGTTCATCCTTACGTAAAGGTGGCAACGACGAATAATATCGGCGTACAGCCAAGATAAGCTTAGCCACGCATTTCGATACCTACTAATATGCGAGGCAAACGGTTGAATAATGTATGTATTTCGGTGTTATCTATGTGGTAGCGACGTGTCGATATCGAGCCGACTCCTCGGCTGACTCTTGCTTCCGATAACGAGAGGTCTCGCCAGGCCAACAAACGGAACCAAGGGGCAAGGGGGCGTGGGGAGCGGGAGGGGGGAAAAAAAATCGTGGCCAACGTTTTCGTTAATGCATTTATGTATCCACCTCGATCGGATACCGCGATATCCTCTCTCTCTCTCTCTCCCCTCCCTCTCGAAGCAACCTCGTTCGAAAAATCGCGCGGTCGAACGTCGTCGTCTCGCGTCGTTTTATCGTTCGCTTCCACGCTTTTCCTCGCCTCCATCCCCCTCCGTCCTCGGATGGAAAAAGAAAAACCGGCCGACATTCGATTATATTCGTTCGATTCGTATCTCGAGATTCTCTGTTCGACCATCTCGACGGAAAGAAGATTCAGAAGTAACAGGAGGGAGGGGGAGGAAGAGGAGAAATATCAGATTCAGATATAAGAAATTGTCGATTGCAACAGGAGGAGGAAAGAAAAAGAACGTCTCTCCCCGCGTTTTTTTTCGAGGGACGTTTTTCACTTTTCCCCTGCGTAAACGTTTCCATTTTTCACGGGGGAGGGGGTGTTGCTGGTCGGCCACCTCGGGGGACGTTCCCTCCTCCCCCTCCTCCCTTCTCTTCTTACCTGAAACGGTTGTTTGCGAGCGGATGGTAACGAGCAACAGGAGCAGGTTGACAGGTTGCTTTCCGGTACCGGGAAGAAGAAGAAGAAGAAGAAGAAGAAGAAGAGAAGAAGCAAGAACCGGTGCGGAACGACCAGTCAGGATGTTTTCTTTTTTTTTTTTTTTTTTCTCCTTTCTTTTTTCCCTCTCCTACCCCTCCACGCCAAGGATTATCTGATCCTTGCTCTCATCGCCGAAAGAACAAAACGCGACGCGACCTATCTGCTCACGATCGCCCAACCTGCTACATGATCTACGCGCCGCTCCCGTTATCTCGCGGCGATCGAGGATACTTACTTCGAGGTAGCCTGAAAAAACGATCCCTACCTCGAGATCTTGCAACCTCGACCAATCACGCCCTCGCCCCCGAAACCTAACGCCACGGATAAATGTTTACCACCGAGATCCCGTGTTCTACAACCTGTACACACCCCTCACGTTAATCGGCCACCCCCTATTTTCCGAGATCACGTTCGTGATTGCGTTACGTTACGTTTCGGAAAAGTCGCCTTCTTCTTCTTCTTCTTCTTCTTCCATCCGCAACTAGAAAAGGAGGAAGGAACCCGTCTAGACGAAATTTTCCCGACTATTTTCAACGACCGATCGTTTTCGAATCGATCGGGGAGAGATTCTCTCGGGTGTTTGACCGGCGCAAAGTTAAGTTTAAAGAAGGAGAGGAGAGGGATGAGAAATTTTTACGACGCAAAATTTGATTCTCTGTTCTGAAGAAATCTGCTCGAAGGGGAAAACATTGGCTGTGACAATGTGGAGGATAGTGTGCAGAGTCAAGGAAAATGCGATCGATTCGAAACCGTGAAACGAGGGGCGATTCCATGGAAATAGAGTTGCCGGTAGGCGAAGGAAGAAGGTTCGAGGAGGATTGGAGAGAGAGAGAGAGAGAGAGGTTCAGGTAGATGCTAATGGGCGCCCATTGTTTTTTCTCCTCTGTTTTCCTCTGGACCTGCATTGTTCTTGCAACGTCCGGGGTCCTGGGCTGCTCATCAGTTAACATTGTCCGCGCATTAGATCGGCCTTGTTCGAAATTCGAGTTGCGGTCGCGCGACCTCCTCCATTCTGCGAAGAACGGCGAGGAGGAGAGCAGGAGGAGGAAGAAGAATAGACGAGAGGGGACAAAAGTGTGGAGAAACTCGGTGTAAACGAGCGTTTCGTGGTGGCGAATGCATCGAGAACCAGTGCTTAATACACGAGACTACGAGATACTTTCTTGTTTGTTACAAGCCTCCCTCTCTCTCTCTCTCTCTCGTCCTGTCTTGTGCTGCCCGGCCGACCCGAACGCGCAAAGCAAACAAGGGTTCCTTTTCATCGAAACGGGGAAACGTGGCGAACCTGTTAAACATCCCTTCGAATACCAGCCGATTCTTCCGCTTCTGGCAACCGATTGTTCCCGAATTGGGACGAAATTTTTGGTCAATGTCCAATTAACCTCTCTAACCTACCCTTTCGATAATGGCGTCCTCGTATATTAAATAAACAATTGCTGTCAACCAGCAAATTTTTCTTCTGCACGAAATGTAACGTTTTCATTTGACAGAAAAACAAAAATTGTTTTTTTTTTTTTTTTTTTTTTTGATCACCTTCAAAAAGTTATATATATTAGTCAATGACTAAACTGTATTTTGGTGGGATAAAATCTTTTCGAATTTTTGGGGATATTTTACACAACAATGTAACGATATTGCTCATAGCAAAGCCATGATTTTTTTCTTCTTTCTTTCCAGGATTAAATAATTTTTGCTTTTAAGCGTCGATTGGAAAATAAGGGGAGAGCATCCTTTTCCAAGGAAGGAAATTTCAAGATTGTCGAATAAACGCGATCATCTTGCAGGGGTTGGATGGAGGTTTCCAAGATCGAAGAGGAACTCGCGAGGAGAGTAAATGGACGGTAGGAGTACGTGGTGGAGTACATTTTCGAGCTCGATGATTTATCATCCGAGGATGGATCGAGGATGGCTAGAAAAGTTGTGGTGGATCCGGCCATGGGGGCCTAGCCTCCATCCTCCAGTGAAGGAACGCGAAATAGAGAGAGAGAGAGGAGAGACGTCGAGAGGGAATCGAGCGAGTTGGTCGGGGCCCAACCCTCATTACCACGCCCCCAAACTTCCTAGTCATTATCTGGTGGTTCCAATAGCGAGATCGAATTTCATCACGGATTCCAGAACGGGCATTCCACCTTGATAATTAGTCTCTCTCTCCCCCCTCCCCTCTCCCACGAATGCCTCGCGCGCAATCTTTCCCTCCAATTCCTCGTTTCTCTTCTTTTTCCAGCGAATTTGGCGACTCGAATCGATCGAATCGAATCGGATCGATCGAGATCGAGAGATCGGAAGAATATTCGAACGAAAGAAATTCGGGAGGAATCGGCGATCGAACGGGGAGAGGGGGAGCAATGCAACCGCCAGCTTTCTTTCGTTTGTTTGTTTTTTGTTTTTTTTCGAGAGAAGAGAAGAAAGTGAAAACGAAACGGTACCGAAAGACGCGGGACAAAAGCGTCGGGAGGGGCGAAGCGAATAACTGGACGGTTCCACTTGGGGGCTGAATGTAAATAATTAAACAGGTCCGGCGAAAACAAATATATCGTTTCGCGCAGTGTGATAGATGATGTTGCTTATTCAGCGTCCCGGTTGAGGAGAAAGGTGTGGTGGACGGGGAGAAAGAGAAAGATGGCGGGGGCCGAAGGGATAGGAGAAGAAGAGGAGATGTTCGGGGTCTCGGTAGGCTTTTAGGACCGAGTTAGCTGGACCGAGGAGAGGGTTCAAGGGCGTGCTGGACGTTTCGAGGGAAGGATGGCGAGGCAATTAGGGGGCTCAGCAGGGTGCCAAAATCTTTGCCCTTTTCTTCTTCGTTCAACCTCCTCCTACGCCTCTGCGCTCCCGCTTCTCCATCTCTCTCCTCCCTTTTCGCATCCCTCCTCCGCCGTTCGCTCACTCCCTTTCTCTCCTGTTGCCTCTCCACTCTTTTTCTTTCTTCTCTTCTCTTTTAATTCCAATCGATCTCGATGCGTTTTTCTTTCTCGTTTCGTCCGAATCAGGAAAGGGCTCTCCTCCGCTCATCCCTCGATCCAACGGAAAACGCCCTTTCGTGTCTACACCCTGATATTAACGTAACGTATCGATGCCGTTAAAACGAGACCGCTAACGTTTTGGAATTCTTTTCAAATGTATTACGTTCCAAACGCTGGAAATATTTCAACGGGTAGCGTCGTGTTCGGGAATTTTTAAACAACTGTTATCCGTCGTTAAGATTTTCGATACGATAATAAACTACTATTACCAATTTTACGTCGTCAAAATTACAAATTCCCTAACATTATACGTATTTATTATACCTGTTTCAATACCTGTAATCTTGACAACTTTTAATTGCAATTCAATCTACCGTGCGATACTAGCGCTCCTAACCATCTTTTCGACAAGTATTGTCAAAAGTCGATAAAACAGAATTTCAACGGTCACTACCATTGGCAATGTCAAGAGCTACTATACCTACGTAAGTAATACCGACATACACGAGTTTCAAGAGAAACAAAATGTTCTAAGATACCGACTTCAAAAGATAAATGTTACGTTTTCTAGTAGTTCTAGTTTGAAGCACCTAAAACACGATTTCCTCGATTGAAATGCTGAAAAGAAAAAAAGGACAAAAAAAAAAATAGCCAAGCTATCAAAATATAACCATCATCCATCGTTCAATGTATATCCGAATAAATTGTGAATGCAATATTTGTTCTATCACGCAACATCAATATACTAAGCGATATATATAAATATCGCAACACTAATTTTTAAAATTTGAATAAAAAAAAAAATAAATATAAAATAATTTAAAAAAAAAAACGCGAGATTTGTTAAACGCAATTCTAATTAAACCCGTATTAATCGATCGCAACACTAATAAAAAATCGCAATGTTCACGATGATTAAATTCGATAGGCCAGCATGCAATTGACCAAAACAAAAATACTACGTATTACTAAAACGAGCACAGTGACAAAGTAATAACAATGGTTTCCCATTCTTTGGACCCGAAACAAGATCCAAAAGATGAGAAACCATTCGTTGCAGCCCTCTTCGCGACAATTTGTCGGGCCTCTTCGTTTTCTTTCTTCGGGCGCAATACCCGCTGAAACTTAAATCTAGGCTCGAGATTCGCTAATCGCAAAAAAAAAAAAAAAACTAACTCGCGAAAGCTTAGTGCGCATAGACGATCAACAATCGTAACGATATACATGCGCAGAATCTCGAGCACAACGTTCGTTTCGAAATATATTTCGCGATCGCGAAATTCGAAAAATCGATAAATAAAACCAGAAACAAATAATCATTGACAAATGATCATTCGTCTCAGCTTTACTCTCGATGTTTCAAATTATGTTTCCTGAAACAGATTGTCACGCGAAAACGCGCCTACCCGATCAGAGACTGTGACAATCTGCCCGGCCCTACCTACTTATAACTAAACAGACACACCAGAAGTATACTACCTATCCTACCTAGGCCTATATTTAAAAAATTGCAAAACAAACATACCAACACATTCACTCAACGGTCACTCACGCATAACAGCCGGGCGCAAAAAAAACCTACACTAGAGAGAGCGTCCCGGGACGCCTCCGACACCCGAGCTTTGGCACACTACTCGCACACTCTAAGTTTACGTACCATTTTCCTGAAATCGATTGACGATGGCTAGCGATCATTGCGTGATTCGTGATAAAATCTCATAAATTATCTCGATTTCAATTGTTCTCTTATTTATAATCGAAAGAATTGTATATGTCTTCCAAAGGATACCAAATTTTGATATCATCGTTATAATTTAAAGATAATAGTAAAATAAATAATAATTCGATTGATAATTACAAATGGAATGATAAAAACGACGCAATTCCACAACCTAACACACACACACATACACAATGTGGAAAATACGTCGTGCACGATACACTAGCAAATCGTCAATCGCTGAAAAATTATTATAAACTTATAAACTATGATCATCATGCCCCCATCGCCTTTCTCTCACTCAAGTAGCACCTGGGCACGTGAGAGAGATCTTGGCAATGGACATGGAAAGGATTAAACCTGAAAATCCTAAGCTAAAAAAGATATTAATGCATCTATTTTTTATCTAACGATCTAATATTCTTTAGTTATTTAATATTAAGTAATGAAAATTTTTTACAAAAAAGAATATAAATTTTTTAACGATAAATAAAATAAAATAATTGACATAAATTAAATATTAATAAAAATATCCTTAGACGATCCCTTAATCAAAGCATATATTTGAAAAAATATCTCAAAAATATCTTAAATTGGTTGCTTTGATTCCGAAATCTATCTATCGCGAAAAGTGTCTTCTTGCACTTAAGATTTATTGAATAAAAGGAATAAATTATAATAATAATTTTCAAGATAATAATATGATTTTGAAAATATTAATGTGTTATTATTACAAAATTATTAACATTCAAAAACGCGATGCACAAGAAGACCTATCCTGAACTAATAAATAAAATGCAGAAAAAATACAAAATGGTTATTACTCACGGATATAATATACCCGTGGTCACTGTGCTCGCACAAAAATCTACGTATACAACCAGTCATTCGTGTCGATTCGGATCTTTTATCCTACGACATGATTGAATGACCAGAGGAACAAAAATGCATGCGACTCACCATTAGATGAAAGGAGAACGTTGCCATCGATATTAGCATGGTCATTAAGAAGTCATTAAAATGTGTAAAATATCTGTAACAAAACATAGAATCATAATTGAAAATACAAGATTAATTATTTAAAAAAATTAGAATAAAGAAAAATTTCTAACAAAGATAAATATAATAATATAAAGATAATTACCTCTTCGTATGATGGATGATCGTTCTATTCTTTTTTCGAAACACTGAATCGAATATGTATGAAAACGAATATTTAAAAAAGAAAAAAATAAATAAAAGATTATTAACACGCCCGTTTAAATTATAATCGATGAACAAACACTGAGTCTATTTTCGCGAAAAAGTATTATAATTCATTATTACGAAGCAAACACTAACTCTAACGATCGCATTGCGCGTGATCACAAAATATCAAATTTTATTGCGTCTCCATAGCGTCCATATTGGAATTTTTCCCGCCTTCAAAGTTACACTTGATCAGTTAATAACCTGTATAAAAAAATCAAAATTTTCAAATAAACATTCAAAAATGAATAGAATTCATAGATTATATTGAAATAAAACAACAATCAAGCACAAATTTCATTTTAAAAAGTCATAATATGAGCTACACTGTTGGTATGCTACAATTCTAACCGTCAAATAAACGAATAAAGAAAAAAAGAATAATTTAGCTATTAAAGAATTATCCAATTATAAAAAGAAATGCGTATTAAATAAATATATAAACGACAAAGATTAATCATGTATTTACCAATAAAATACATATTAGAGCACAAATAAACACATTTCAAGGAAAAATGACACGTCTAAACACTACAATTATCGAAACTATAATGAGACCTCGCGTCGCGATTTCGATTATCGAATTGAGAAGAGGGATATGCAGATCTCGATAATAATCAAATATATCGACAAATCGAAATATGTTGAGCATTGCACGATGCAAATACAATTTTCCAAAATTAATTATTAAACAATGTTTCTAATCGTTCGAGCATAACATAAACGAAAGAGAGATAAATATATAAACAAAACAAAAAGATATATTTAGAAACACGTATCGTAACATCGTAATTTAATTTTACGATGAAATAGTGATTGTGATTAAATAAATACTATATATTTGTTTTAATATGAATAAATAAACAATAAATCTATTCTAAATACATCTACTATTATGTGAAAAAAAATAAAATATTACCTGATATACAGAAAAATCATCGATTATATCGTAATCGATAAATCGTAATACTTCTTCGACGTCAACTCGGCAATCAAACGATAATATCTGAACAAAATAAAAATCAGAACAATGAAACAAATGAAAAAAAATGTAAAAAGTTAATCAATAACTAAACTGAAATTCTGATTGAAAGACAATACAAGCTACCGGTAACCTCACAATCAAATAAATGATCGAAGACAAAGACACAAAGTAATTTCAATGTTACAACGTCTAACAGATTATTAAATAAACGAAACTAATAGTAATCTATGAATTTGATAATAATATACGAATAAAATTAACTTACTACGCAGTCGAGGTTACGCAAATTCAGCCGGCGATACATCCTGTCGCGATGATTTTCGAGAGAAGAATGACGCCACACGCCACAGATTCGCCTAGGACGTTTCTAATTGGTTGACAAACAATATATTTAAACGTTAAATTTTCGATTTTATTTCGATATTAAAATTCATATTTACGATTCTAATAAAATAAGAATAGAATATTCTGATAAAATATGAAAATAAAATTTTTAAAATATATCAAATTTTGAAATATTTAAAATGAAAATATAAAAAATATGAAATGTCGAATCAATATCGAAAAATTAACTAAAAATGTAAAATTAAAATTGGAATAGAACGAAAATTGAATGAAAAATAATAATAAAAATAAGAATTAAAATCGAAACTTATAATTATCGTATACAATAATTCTTAAATTACGAAATAAATAATGAACGAAATATATATTTCTTATAAATAAAAATTAAAATTCGTGATCATTATACTTATTATATTATATTTAAGAAATAAATTAATCATTCGTGTTAAAAAACATGTGATTACCATTGATAGGTAACACAATGGCACAATAACACAATGACACATAAGTTTTTTTTATATAATAATAAAATGTATCGATACTTACGAATAAAATTTGCAAAATTTTCATTGTCAGACTAGCGAATAAATGTTTAAACGCGAAAATTCACACACGATTTTAAATTATATATGGAATCGAAATTATATACGTGTAGTCGGTACGACGTTCGAAGCAAAACTGACTTAACCTTTCCTCGATCGATAAACAATTCGGTAGGCAAAATCAAATGTCGCAGATATAAATAAAATTGTATCGATTAAATTTTCAAATTTAAACGATAAGATAATTTTAGATTTTAGATTTTATTAAACAAATAAAATTTTTAATGCAAATTTGGAAATATTTTACATATAATTATATATATATGTATATACATAATGGGAAATAGTAAATGTAAACAGAATAATAGAATCACAATTAATTATAAATCGATAATTTTACAATCTTTATTTTTTTCCTAAACAAATTTAAACTTTAATCTTTTTTCAAGAAAAAAGAAAATAAATACAGAAATACAATATTTATGAATAAAAATTATCTTAACTATTATATATTGATTAAAAAACGATATTACTATACGTACTATATAAAGTTACATCGATATATCTAGGTATAAGAAAAACTCTTTCTCTTTACGTTTCCTTGGCAACGGTTGTACACAAGTAAATTGCCTTTGAATTCACTCTGAATTTGTGATCAATCTAGACTAAAGATCTCGGCATTGAATTTTTTGTGAAGAAAAAAAAAAAAGCTGTTTTAATGCAATAATAACTTGCTGAAACAAAACTACGGAAAAAAGAGAATGGCTGTCAGAACGGATACGTGTCGAATGTGTAATCGTGGAGTTCAATCTTACAAAATACCGGTCGGAGATGGCGATAAAAAGGAGACATACACATTCGTCAAGAGTCCAAGAGCAATTTTGCATATTCAAAAAAAATATAGGAATCCACCCATGTAAGTTCTCAAAAAAAAAAAAAAAAAACCTACGTATTTGTAAAAAAACCTATAAGAATTAATTAGAAAAATCATTAGTTGAAAAATCATGGACAAGCGTGAAAAAAAAAATAAAATTCTTTTCCTTTATTATTTCATTAAATTAGATTTTTCAATTTCGTTCTATTCCCGCGGAAATTTTTTCCAATCTTCATCGTTCACTAAAACTAAAACTTATGAAATCTTTATGCCATTACAAACTTCGTACCGCACGATTGCCTATATATTCACCCGTTATTATAGCTGACTGTTACGTTTCGTCAATCAATTTTAAACCTCACGCCTCACGCTTTCGACTGAGCTTGAGAAACTTAACTTATATATACTTTTAACGGCACGGATTTATACATAATTCAAGAGAAACAACCTGGGTAACTAACTTTTACGCTCAAAGACTGTATGGAATTTTTGCAGCACGTTAATAATTTTCATCACGAGAGAAAAAAAAAAAACGACGCAGAGACATTTTGTGCACAGGATTTTTCCTCGAGGATGGCCGCGTTATAAAAAAAAAAAAGGAGCAAGCGGTCAAGCACTCTTGCAGTATCGTAAAACAGAGTTGGAATGGAATTGCAACGCAATCGATCCTGCGAAACGTGTCGGCGGAAAGAGAGGAAGCTTGAATTCTAAATTCTGGAGCGTCCGTTTCGAAACGGATGCGATGATAAAGCGGGGCGAGGACAAGGCGACCTCACCTTGAACAGGGTTCGCGGAAGAGGTTGAGGACAAATTCTGCTCTTGCAATTGAATCGAGCACACCACGAGCGTAAGCATAATAGACGTGGTCATAGTTACCACCGATTTCGTGCCCCTTTAACATGACTTAGGCATGCGCAAAGTTCACGGTGGTCAGCGTTATTGAGTGGCCGCCGAGTAAAAATATATGTGTAGCACGTCTGCGGCATATGTCGGTCGATTCTAAGGACATTGTCCAGTCTGTGAACTCGCTCGCGCGATAGCCCTGTTGGCAATACCGCTCTCTCTTCCACTTTCGAAGAAGTGGAAAGGCGCGAAGTGAAATCGGTGAAATTGGAAAATGATAAATTCGGAATCGTGAAAGAATCATGCCGGCGGGGATTTCAGCGTTGGCGCCAACCGCCAACGGGGATCCGTTCGGCCTCGAGGGTGGAAAGGCCGCGTTCACGATCCTTCAGAAGGACGGGTTGGATACGAATCTGCCTCTCGTGGACGAGAGCGAGGACGAGACGAGGCGGAGATCGGATCCTGAGAGGAAGGCGAGGAGCGATCCGACGTTCGACCATCGAAGGCGAATCAGCAGATCGAACGATCATTTGGCCCGATCGAGGCTGCAACCGAATCCGTTGAGAAGGGAGTCGCGAAGCAGGAGTCAGGACAGTTGCCGTTCGGTGCCTGCTATCAAGCCCAGCATGACGCTGTCCACGGAGGATTTCACCGAGGTTCTGAACGCCAAGTTGAAGAAACTCGAGGAGCAGGAGAGGGAGAGGGAGGAGGAGCGCAAGGGCGCGAGGAAAGGTGAGGGGTTTCGCAGAAAGCCGTTCATCACCACGGTGAAGACTGGTGAGTTTCTGATGCCGCCTCCGGAAGTGGCTGCCCTCCTCGGTATCGCGTCGAACGACGAGGACACCGACAACTGCCCCCTGCGCTCCAAATTCAAATCGCTCGCCTCGCTTGCGAGGAAGCCGGAAGTCCGTCATAGCAGCCACATAGCCAGGTGTCCGACTGCCCTCAAGGCCACTGTCGACTTCACCCTCGGAATGATGAACGCGACGACCATGGCCGCCGCCTCCACGACCTTGGACGATCGAACGTCCAAGATCGCCAAGAGGAACGAGGCGACGTAAGTTTGTCCACCGGCGTTGGAAATCGACAAATAAAAATACTTGACCGATTGACGCTCATGGACAATTAATCGACGCTTGTTCATGATTCCTTTCAACTTGTATATAACTATGATAATAAAAATATATATAAAACGATATAACTTCTTTACAGCGACCAACGAATCCCTTTCGGGAATATCATGTTCGATCGTCGCGTTGTTCGTGGAAGCACTTTCGCCGCCGCTCCCGTTCTTGTAAGATTCTTTCGAAATTGAAAGTCCGTTTGTTCAGGAGGAATAAAATCGTCTCTATTTGTCTCAGATCGATGGCGAACGATCGATAGCCGCCAGGCAAGCGGAAGCCAGAAGGAGAAATTTGGCGAGGAAACGGGCCCAGGCATTGGCCACGAAAAGTTTGGTGGCCAGAGCCGGTTCGCCACCCCCTGTTCCCGGCCGAAAACACGAGCCGGTGCAAACGGAGATATACCTCGAGGAGGTGGCTATCCCCCAATATTTCCTCCTTTCTTTTTTTTTTTTTTTTAATTCTCGTATCAACTCGGTACTTGTGATTGAAATTACAGCTGTTCGAGAAACCGGACGAGGTCGAAGTTGCGACGCAAACCGATTATTTCTTGGACAAGCCGTTGACGCCGAAATATTGTCCGCAAAAGATTGGAGAAGACGTTTCCACCCAAATAGAGCCCGGTGACGTAAGCTCTTTCTTCAAATTTCTTTCTTCGTTGCACGGGAAGATTGGAGGATACGATATTTTTTCTTTCTCTAGCTATTCGACTTCGACTTCGAGGTGCAACCGATACTGGAGACGCTGGTTGGAAAAACGATAGAGCAGGCGTTGATGGAGGTTCTCGAGGAGGAAGAAATTGCCGCTTTGAAGGAGCAGCAAAGAAAGTTCTTGGAGTTGCGGGCCGCGGAAAAGGCGGAAACGCGAAGATTGGAGGAGCAGGAGAGAAGGCTGAGAGAGGAGAAGGTTGGATTAAAAATTTGGCGTCTCTCGATGTTTCCAACGGAATTGGAGAATAACATTTTTTTGACAGGATCAACGATTGAAACAATACGAAGACTCGATGATCGCTCAAAGGGAGACGGAGGAACGAATTGCAGCAGCTACCCTGTTAACGGGATACATAGCCGAACTTCTTCCAGCTGTTCTGGAAGGATTGAAAATGTCCGGTTTTCTATTGGACGAGATCAAGGCTGGTTCGTGAGCACGCAAGAACACTGCTACTTTTTGTGAATTAGTTAATCTGAAAGGTTTATTAATTTTTCGTTACTTACGCCCTTTTACCTCGTTAACTCGATAATTCGAAAGAAACCGTTATTATATACCCTTTACGTGTATATATATATATATATGTGTGTGTGTGTCTCGTTTTTCAATGTCGATCAATCGAATTAAATCCGATTAAGAAAACCTGCGATATTCGTTTTTCTCAGATGTCGAGGACGGTTTCATGCCTTGGTTGATGAGGGAGGTTAAGAAAGAGATAGGGCACATGGTTGAGAGCAGAGAGGTACTTATGGGTAAATATCCTTAATCCTTTAAATTATTCGCGGAAAAGGAGGAAAGTGAACACGTAATACGACAGAAGAAGAATGAAAGATGATTTCTTCACTCTTCTTACCTTCTTCCTGTTCTTCGAGATTTATGCGAACGAACAATGAAACATTTAATCCTAATCGCAATCCCTTTCGAAAATTGAATAGAAAGGAAGAAAAAGGGTTCACGAACGAACAACAATCGTAAGCCGAGCGAACGAATAGATACGAATCCATAAATAATATTTCTCGCGAACCGTTGCCGCATAATAATAAATCCTTCTGTGAATTTTCCCCGCAACACGCCCGTTTATCCTATATTTTCAGAGATAATCAGGGAAATTTTGGAGAATCGGGCGGAAACGTACAAAAAGCTTGGCGAGGAATACGATGCGTCTAGGAAAAAACCGGTGACGGATACTTTAGAGGACGGAGGGATCGATCCAAACTTCATTAATTACGAGCCGCTTGTCATCGAGGGACAGGACGTTTAGCCAGCCAAATTATTCGGCCTTGTACGTTGAAAATTGAGAGAAGAAAGGGGAAAACAATTTTTATCACAGGTTTATCAACGACACCACTGATCAAATCGTCGCCTCGTCGAATTTTTTTTTTTTTTCTTTTCCGTTCTCCTCCTATTTTTTTCACCTCTCGGTTTACCGAAGCTTTTCGATTCTCGTTGATCTACGAAAGGAGAAACGAGCGTATCATAGTTAGCTTTCGGATTTAGGGACACCTTCACCAGCACCCAGCCAATCCCTATCCCAGTGGCTTCTACATTAAGCAGTGTACACAGCTGCGAAACAAATCCATCTCCTCCGGTTGCGCCCCGTGACAGGTCGCCACCGCCGCGTTTTCGATCCCCATAGCAAACATCGACCACCACCGCCGCACAAAAATTCATTAAAAATTAATCATCCGTTTCCTAACGATTCGTTCTAAAATAAGAACTTGTTCTTCAGGTTTATCCCGGGCGAAGAAGAAGAAGGGAGATTGATCGATTGAAAATTTAAGGAAGCGAAACTTAAGAGAGAGGCGCGAAAGATTTGTAATAATTAATAACTGATAATTTCACGAGAAAAATAATTCAAATTGATGCAAATAAACGAAACGTTTAATATCTATGAGTGAGTGTTCTTTTTAATTATCTCTCTCTCTCTCTCCTTTTTCTTTTTTTTTTTTTTTTGCAGTTCAACAATCTTCTCTCGCACAATTTGTGAGAACGAAGTGGTATAGATTTTTATCTCTTACACAGCTGTAGAGACAAACGTTAAGTCGAAAATACGAAGGTCGCTAAAACGATCGGGCGTAATTTCACTTCTCCTCCCGTCTGTTGTTCCGGATTACAAAGCCAAACAGGGAAGAATTCGAATAAACTTGCTTCCTCCTCGTATGTGTGCATTGAGCTCGAATCTTTAACATTTGGAAAAATTTGTTAATGAAATTTAGAAAGATGTTGAAAAGACGAAAAAAAAAAAAAGAAAAATTATAAAATCGAGTTACAATATATAGAGGTAATTATGCAAAAATTCTTCGAACAGTGAATAATAGAATGGTAAAAATAAAAGGAGAAATTCTAAAGTGTCCGTTATTATTATGAATAACGTTTCTAAGCAAAGAAAGATAAGGCTGACAATTATGACTGGCGCCACTAAGCACCTGTACCGTACAATTTCCTTACAGTTCTTAAATTTACAATCGGATCCTTGCTTACCTGCTTTTCGAAAAAAAAGACAGAGAATAAGGATGAAAATTCCTCACACGAAAATCTCGTCGTTATAATTTATACCATATTGCATTCATCCTCGTTGGAGGAGAGAAGGAGAAACAAAGAAACGGAAAAATGGAATTAATAAAAAAAAGGATTTCGAATCGAAATCCTCCTCTTCGAAACGAGAGATAAGATTTCGTCGGTACACCGCGAGGGTAAAAAAAAAAAAACCTGTCGGGCTCGATCAGGATTAGATCGATAATAATAGGATGAGGTTTCACGGTGAATTGAGATCGGCACAGTTTTAAAAAGCCACCCACCCTCTTAAACCGCGCACCCCTTTCCGAACCATGAACGACAAGGTGAGGAGGGGAGGCCATATTGTATTGGATTAAATTAAGCGGAGTGTGGAGGGGGATCGTCTAGATCGCTGTGCGATTATATGCACAAAACTTGTGTGCCAAGTGAATCGTGTTTTTTAGGGAGATTCGAGAAGGGAGTACCGCGGTGGGCCCTGATCATCACAGGGGATTCTGCGTTATTCCACCATGTGACCCGTGCCACCTGCATTTTTATGCAATTTTCCTCTTCGAACTCGTTGCGAGGAACACCTTCCTTGCGTACACGTTTGCGAATCGATCGACCATTTCCCTCGATGATAATCGTTCAAGCCACGTGTAGCTTACTCTTTCGAAATTCTTCGACGAATGAATCGCTATTATTATGTGTTGTTCGATTTATATGAGAACAAGAATCATTGGAAAAATATAATTTTCGGGCAGAGAGACGTTGATTAATAAATTGTACGAGTTTTTACGGATATTACGATCCTATTTGCCTACTGATCGACGAACCATTGACGACGAATCGACTTTTAAAATCGAGTAAACAATACCTAATGGCGTGTAATGGTTAAACAAGAGCTCGAAGGGTGAAGTATCGTGTGTAATTGTGTTGTTACGGGATATTTGACCGGCACGTGTCGCGTTACAGAAATATCGAGTGGGAGAGAGACAATATGTTGACGACACGTGACCGAGGCACGTGATGTTTTAAGATACCGAAGCGACATCTTCGACACCTTGCTTGCACATTCATAATTATAGATTCTTCGCAACTTCGCACGGGTAATCGTCCATTCGTAACCTCGCGAAATATCGAGAATACAGTCGAGCATACGCGTAGGAAGATATTCGTTCGAAGCGTACTTTTGACACTTGCCCAACCGAGACGAATCACCTTTACGATCACCTCCCCGCAAAGCCAACCATAACTCAGCCTTCGCCCCCCGCAACTATCGAACGTGGTTAGGTTATAGAATCTCGTAAAAGGGCGGCGAACAATAAGATTTGTTACGTGTCTCTCTACGTGTCCGGAAGGGGTGCGCACATTTTCTGTCCCAGCTAGATCTAAAAGCGAAAGCGTTAAAATTTATGCATAAACACTTGCCGCCTTACAACGATTGAACAGATACAGAAAGTTTTCGAGGAAGCAAAATCGAGGAGCAAGCGTTTATTTATTTTTCAACGAGAATTCAACGGGGGAGAAAGAAATCCGTGGAAGAAGAATAATCGTTGAGATCGAATTCGTTCGATCCACTTCGAGGTTTATCGAAGAATTGAATCGCGAAACAAGATGTTGTTCGTTCGCAGAGCAAAGATTGCGGGGCGCGCACAAGCCGAGCAGGGTGTTCCTCGCAGGCTTATTTTGAGCATCGGCAGGGGAGGCAGGCGATAATACGTAGATGATAATCGCGATATTAATATCGCATTGGGAAGCGCGCACATGCGTGCAAGGGCCCATTGGTCACGGAGGAACACTTGCTAGCTGCCTGCCTCGCGGTTCTTTCAATGCACCCTGATTTTAGAAAGAGACAACCAGAGGGTGGGGCCCACCCTCCGAATCGGAGCGTAAAGGAAAACTGAAATTTATCCTAAGAGATAGAAGCGAGGAGAGACGAGCAACGAAAAGACAGATTGTTCTCTACGATTTATCTTTTTTTTTTTTTTTTTTTTTAATATCTTTCCTTGTTTCAAAAGAATATATATATATATATATATATATATTGCATCGTACGCGTAAGAGTGGCTTGACAATTAACAAAACGAACAATATATAATAATAGGATTTGTTTGAAATTGGAAGAGATAAACGAAATATATATATATATATCGAAAAAGGCACTTGCTGCAATTTCGGTATAGAAAAGAGTAAAGGAGAGATAGCAGAGAACGATAGAACACTCGTGCTCGAGTTTCGAGGGACCAGGAGTGGGCTTGGTACAAGGGGTGGTGCAGCTTGTGAACACTCGTGTCATTCCCTGGTCCGGCACCATTCACCCTAGATGAATCACTTCACCCACAGAGAAGATCCACCCACGGAAGAAAGTGTCGCGTGCCCCTCCTCCCCTTTTCCGCATCATCTTTTCCACAATTATCTATGTATCGTAAAATTAAATAATAAAATTCGTTTTATCGAGTTCGAGTTAAATGTGAAGATGTGAGAATAATGAGAATAAAATGGGAACTTTTTGGCCAACTTTCTCCCCCAAAGTTTGTATGCACGCTTAATCTTAAAATCCATCAAAAGGAGAAACCCTGGAAACGCTATCTCGAAAGTTTATCGCGGGCGTCCAACTTTACTTGAAATTAAATCGCCGTAACGACGCTGAAAGTCCCTCGGAAGGCAGAATTAGATAAGGATCTGGTGTGTATTAACTCGCAATTGGAAAATCCGATATCGGTATTCCGGGAATTAGTACTAGACATACCTGTAGAAGACGTACTAGCTACGCAATTTGCCAATACGGGCAATACCAGGGATTAAGCGGCTCGTTAAGGTTATCCGTGCCAGGTTAAATGTCCGAAGAACGGCGCATCGTGCATCGTGTCACGTGTATTCGCGTACCTGCGTGCGTGCACGAGGGGAGCGGAGCGGGAAAAGGAAACGGGATGGGAAGAAAAACTCGGGGACGATCGTTTATCTTGGACGGATGAATTATCTTCGACATCGATAAGATGAAAATCGGGAAATGGCGGGGAGAGAATCGAGGAGATCGGATCGAACGATTAAGCAAATCCAAGCGGTATCGTTCGATCGTTCGATCCACGCACGCGTGCGTGCGAGAAGAATGAGCCACTTAATTTCCTAATCAACCGTTGATTCAGATGCACCTTTCAGCGGCAGGAGGAACCCCCCTCCTCCCTCCCTATCATCGAGAACTGCGTTGGTTTGCAGCTGAGCCAAACAATGTCCTTTCACATGAGGCTTTTATAGCCCCATCAAACACCCAGTCACCGTCACCGGACTCCTGGTGGACGGCTACGCGACCTGTACATCGACGCGTCACGTGGTCGGTCGTGTAATCAGGACCGCGGCCAAAAATTATGCTGGAAAGGGAGAAAGTAATTGTTGAAGAACGAAAAGGGAGATGCATGCATTCGAAATTTGAATGCACGTGGAACTTTATTCAAGGACGGATTGTAAAAGAGAAAGGAATATAGTCTTAGAGATTAAAGCGATAAGATAGAGGAGAAGAAGAAGAAGAAGAAGAAGAAATCCTTTAAAACAATTTTTCGGAGTTAAGAAAAATTATCCTTGCCGCACAAGTGCGGAATAACTGTATCTTTTGACAAATATTCAATCGTGGCATTGCGATGTGGTGGGTTCGTAAATTATAAAGGGTACGCACGTACTCTGTGGATATAATGTTACCTAAATCTCAATGGGTCGGAGAATCCGGCGCCAGTAATTATTTTCCAAGTAACCAAGAGACGGCTAATACCGTCGAACGACAAATACCATTTACGATTCAATCCCTAAACGATACTTGCCACGGTCACGCTTCCCCGACTTCTTCCTTGTACCTGCAGCAACAAGTTCAATTAGTAGCACCTTCGGCACTTCGGCAATCCATTATACCGAGTCCAGATCGAGACTATGGGTAAATTATGGGCAAAGGTAATAAAGTAATTCACCGTGTGCACCGTTCCGGAACGATGATTTTTAACTAAAGGCACTGTCCGCCATAGCTAAATCACCATCTCCATCTACGTACAAATTATGAAAATGAAGGTATTAATTTTTGGAAATATATATTGGAATTTTCTACATCTTTATTGTCTCGTTTGAATCTCTTTTGAATTTGTTTAAATTTATTATATAACCCGAGCTATTGACAATTTTTGAATTAATCAATTAATTAATTAATTTTTATAAACAAAAATATAAAACGTACTAATTTTATTAGGCTAGAAGTATGCGAGTTAAAATTTATATAAACAATTAAATGTTTTTTATTATACAAAAATTATTAATAATGTAAAAGTGTCAGTCGCAAAGTTTAAAGTATCAATATTATTAAACTAAATTATTGATCGATCTGTATAAATTATGAGAATTAAGCTATGTAAAAAATAGATTGATTAAAACCTTTCACGTTTTATTTATTATAAATTTCTTTTGATTTTGTTTATACTTATTCAACATAATAATAATAAATAATTATTTATTAACAATATTAAAAAATCAATTTATTTTATATATAAAAATAAATAATGATTATTACCGAATAGGAAAAATATGCAATATGTAAAAATTAAATTTTCAATTAACAAAAATTAACGTAAAATTTTTTTCAATCACAAGTTTAAACTTTATAAAATATACAGAATTCTATATTATAAATTTTCTCGTATATTTATAAACAATTAAAAGATTTCATAAAACTTTTCATTACCGTAAGTAAATATAAATTACAAATGATGTTAAAAGCATCGTCTTACAACAATTAGAATTAAGAAAAAAAAACTTTTTAATTTCTCAAAAATATTCAAATATTTTTAAACTCGCCTAATTTTTTTTTCATTCTGTTGCAAACACACTCCATTGCAATAAATCATAGATATCGTTCCATTTATTAATTTATTTTATTCCAATTTATCTCATCGTTTCCATCAACGATATTACATTACAAAAATACATTTAAAAATACGTATGACGATTCGAGCAAATATTATACAAAAAAACCCATAAATTTTCTTATAAATTAGCAAATAAGTTTCATTAATTTTAGATTTTTTTCCAGATTTTCTTGTGTGTGTGTGTGTGTGTGTGTAGATGTGCGCGTTTTCGGTGGAAAATCAAAGATCCACGGAAAAAGTCATCCCTTCCAAAAATTCCTCCGACTAATCATAGTTAACCTTAACCACACCCCTAATGATTGGTAACGCGTCATGATTCGCGAACGGCGAGCAAGGGGGCCGATTTACCCTTGTCTCTTTAAATACAATTACGCATACACTGGCTAGAAAGAGTGGAGCGTATCAGTGGAGGGGAGTATCTAACCCCCTGGCCAATTTGGGGCACGGAGTCTGCCGAATATATTTAAGCCACGTGCGGAATACAGATTCAATTTAGTTGACACTTTGACATAGCGTTCTTCTCATCCAAAGTTATCTTACGTGCCAATTATTTCATTATCGAATATATCTTCTTCTCGCAAGTGGATATTTGTCATATTTGTCGGCATCCACGGTTCATTTTCTGAGAGTGAAGTAAAATATCCCTTGGGCGTTCGTTCGTAATTTTTTCGATACATAAACAATACAAATAACAAAAGAAGAAGGAAGAAGAAATTGTTGTTTGTAAAAATTGAAAAAGAAAAAAAAAGGAGAAGAAGAAGACGGTGCAGAGTAAAATTTGCGCGCCGTATTTAAAAAGAGAAATAGTTGAACTTTTTTAAGTTAGGATAAAAATGGAATCGACCAGTGCGATCATGTATCCTATTATCAGCGAAAGCGCTTTAATGATGAATATTGAGGCATTCGAGAAGACATCCTTGTCCCAAGGATGCTTAGACAGGCCCACAGTTAGAGCTGCTGGATTCCTTAGAAGGGATTCATCGACGGAGATCATCGATCTAAACAAATTAGCCCAGAAGAGTACGTCCGTGATTCAATACGTAAGTATAAAAAATATATATATATATCGTCTTTGAAAATCATATTTTTAAAGTTAAAAAGAAACTTAAAAGAAAAAAATTTCCTCGATCGTTGAAGGTTGAAGTTATCGATGCCGAGGGCCGTTTGTACTGCGTGGATGATCTCGTGAGCACTTCTTGCTGGTTAAAAATCATTAAATTCGCAAACGACTGTCAAAGTTGCAATGTTCTTCTAATGATCAATGACAATGGTATAGTGTTGAAAACGATAAGGAATGTAGCTCCTGGCGAACCTTTGCTTATGTGGTTTACAGAGAATATTTTAGCGATGCTGAGTATCCCTTTCTTAACCCCCTCTAACATCCAAGGTAAACATTTAAGTAATAATAAAAAAAAAAAAAAAAAAGAAGCACATTAGAAAAATTGCTTGCTTCGAGAAATCAATTCAAATTGAAATTCAAGTTTTTAACTAAGTACACGTTTATGATTTCAGGCAAGAATCGCTACATCTGTCACATATGCAACAAGCTGTTCGAATATCCCAATCCTTTGAAAATTCACCTGGCCCTAAAGTGCAATCGACTGGACACTAATCATCTATGGTCTGTTCTGACGAAAGAGTTTGCCTTATCGTCGAGGCCGAGCTTGTCTCTCAGCTTGTTTCCTCAGTCGACTTTCAGATTCAAGCTAACAAGATCGCCCGAACCCTCGTCCACCGGAATATCGCCAATCTTAGTAGAGACTATGGATAATAATGTTATCCCTCCTAATAACAATTCATCTGAATCGTCAGAACAACCTTCTCCGTCATCCTCGAATCCGTTTTCCCCAAGTTCCGTGCAAATTTCTCCCAAAGACCCGTCGATCCGAGTCTCTCCCACGGGCAAAGATATATTGCCATATCGTCAATCTGCGTTCAAACCATACACAAATCAGAGCAACATGTTCGCAAATGTGTGCCCCTTATCGAGAACCGATACCGTTTTAACGTCGTACAACGTTCAAACGAGCACCGCGTCGATCAGCACCGATGTTCACGCGGCGCAAATGGAGACGATAGTTAGCAATCTTGGGAAATCAAAGCAAGGGCATCTTTGTATTTATTGTGGAAAAGTTTACTCAAGAAAATACGGTCTAAAAATTCACATTAGGTAAGAGTTTTTAAACTTTTTTTTTTTTTCCATCTTATTATTTAATCAACGAAATGAAATTATACGTTGATTAATAAGAATGACACATGAATGCTCTACTCTTATTGTCGAACGAATAATTTTTAATTGTCGTAAAATATTTTTCGAAAAATTCAAAAATTTAGTAAAAAGTTCGCGAAAGGAAGAGATAAAATAAATTTTTTTCATCTTTTTCGTTTACAGAACTCATACCGGTTATAAACCATTAAAGTGCAAATATTGTTTGCGACCTTTTGGAGATCCTAGCAATTTGAATAAACATGTTCGATTGCATGCAGACGGTGAGACACCTTATAGATGTGATTTATGCGGAAAAGTTTTAGTTAGACGACGAGATCTTGAGAGACATTTAAAATCGAGACATCAAGAAAATCAGGAGCAGACTTCGGATACCTCGTCCGATGGAGTTGACGTTTAACAGACAAATGCTATATATTTTGTGAGACAGTAACTATTACTTCGCTTAGTTTACATCGGCGAACAAAACTGTCTTCGATATTAAAAACAATTAGTTCATATTAGTAAACAAAGTCATCTGTGAAGTTGAATCTTGTAAATCTTGTAAATTTTGTAAATTGGGACATGTTTATATAGTGAGCGCTTTTGTGATCAAAATGTCAATTATTTTTATAAAATGTTTGAAATATGATTGTAAATATTTAATTAGAATAAGAAAAGTAATTAGTGAGAAAAGATATTAATATTTAAAAATATTTAAACAAACATCGTTAAATGTTTTGTTTAATAGAAAAGTTTTCGTTCACTTCTTGTAAAATTTGTAAATATAAATTCTTTATGATATATGTACAAGTATATGTATATTATAAAAAGAAAGAACGAAAATGTTACATATTATTGGTTAGCTTTATTATTAGTTTTATAGTTATGAATTTTGTAATCAATTTTTATAATAGATGAAAATTATACATGAACTACATGAAAATTCTAATAAAAATACATATTTTTTAATATTGAAACATTATTAAACATATTTTTAATATTAAAACTATTGTTAATTTAATATGTAATTAAAATATTAAAATAAAATTGTTATTTTATATTCATTGATAATACTTATTGAATATCTATTATCTTCTAATATTACGATTTTATTAAAAATATAAATTGTTAAAATTTTAATTGGTCTTACTTTATTTCAATAATTAATAAAAACTAAATAATTAAAATAATTACTTATATAAATTTCAATAATTATAAATTAAATTGATATATTGTACAATACAAATATTACAGATCAATATATGTATATTTAAAAATATTCAAATATTTAACCTCATCACATAATGAAAAATTATAATTTTTTATGCATAAATTAAAAAATTAATTAATTAATTGATATGAAATGGTAAATATAGAAATATAAATGATATATAAATAAATTATATAAATAAGCTATATAAAATTATATAAATATATAAATTATATAAATTTTATTTAAATATAATAAGTTTTGTTAAATTTTTTTTCAATTTAATTTTAATGTAATCCTTAGATTACAAATAGAAATTCTTGAATTCTTTTATATAAATCAATTTAATTAAATTTTTAAAAAATTTTGATTTTGAATAGATCTTATTTAAATAAAATCGATTTAAAGCAAGAGGGCATTACTGAAGTATTTCTATAGTAACGCCATCGTTTGAGCATAATGGTAAACTTTGTCGTTCCTACTGTCTTATACATTTGATTTGGTCTGGCAGCTTACAATAATCAACTTCTACTTATATCTGTAATAATTGCTATAACATAAGTATTGTGAATATACTAACGGTGAGTTTATTGAACGTATAGTTAATTATAAAACTAAAATATTATATACTTTAACTATTTTTTCATATACCTTGTCTTTTTAACGCGTTCAGATTTAAAAGATGGGCGACACATGTAGATCGAATTATGATGTAACCAGTTTCAATAATCATTTATAAAAAATCAAGATTTGTATATAATTTCGTAAATAACTTTTTGTTACAGCATTATTAAAATGGCTACGATTGCACGTAATCTTCGCCCTTATTTAAAATACATTCGTAATCAACGAAGAACTTATGCCGATAAACCTATTAGCGATGAAATGAAATTTACTTTCGCTGGAGCTAATCAGGTAATAAATATAATGTTTGTATATATTATTATATATTATAAATTCGTAATTAACTATTATAGGTGTTTTATGATGAATCTGTAATTAAACAAGTAGATGTACCATCATTTTCTGGTTCTTTTGGTATTTTACCAAAACATGTTCCTACTTTAGCTGTATTAAAACCTGGTGTAGTCACAGTACATGAAGAAGATGGGTCAGTCAAAAAAATTTTTGTTTCTTCGGGTACAATTACTATAAATGAAAACAATAGTGTACAGGTATGTATTTAGTACAATTCTATTATCTAAATATAATAAATTATTAAGTAGTTTCTTACTTGTTATTAAAATATTATAAGAAAAAATATTGAATAGATTTTAGCAGAAGAAGCTCATCCTGTAGAAAATCTTGATAATTCAGCAGTTAGAGAACTTCTTAGTAAAGCTCAACAAGAACTTTCATCTGCGACAACTGAACAAGATAAAGCTGCAGCAGCAATTGCAATTGAAGTTTCAGAAGCTCTGGTGCAAGCTGTGCAATAAACATTAATCAAGCATTGAGTATGTGTTAAAATATTATTCTTATGTAATTATTAAATTTTTTAGGATATATATCGTGTCATGTTATGTAAAAATATAGTAATATTAAAACAATTATTAAATTATATATATATATACATATATGTATATATGTAACTGACCTCATCACACAAAATAATATGTAATGAAAAAAATAACAATATATAACTTTAATATAATATTTATTATTTATTAACAAAATTTTTTCAATTAAAGCAATTTTTTATATAAAATATAATTAGATATGTTATGTTTAACAAATACCTTTAACAACTTTGAAACTGAAAAATTGCTAATTTAATTTTTAAATAATTCAAAATTTATATTTGTCTAATATAAAATAACATACTTTGGTTTTAAATATCATAATATTATATTTACAAATATTTTTCACACTTTTTAAAATTCAAAACAATTGCTAAACAATAAATATTTTATTTTTTTTAACTATTAATATTTTTAGTACATCACACACAATCACGCGCACAATCACAAATAATTAATACATTTTTTCTAATTTTCATATAAATTCATAAACATTGTTGAATTACAATGTAATATAAATTCAAATATCTTACAACTATTATGTATAAGAATGTTATATACATAGTATTTGTACATTAAAAATGTCATATTCATATACTTAATACATGAATATCAAATTTGGCATTAATTATCTTAAAATGATAATATGATAATCTTGCTAATATGATACAATAATACAATCCTTTTTTTTTTTTTTTTCTATAAATAATTCAACAGTGATGTACATTTAAAAATTTTATAAGTAAAAAAATCTACAAATACATAATATTCACACACATGAAAATATATAACATTTAAAAATCGTATCTATATAAAGTCTTGAAATATAGTACAGGTATGTACAGTCCTATACTCTCAATTGTCCTAGACAAAATTTTAAAAAATTGACATTTATAAGAAAATATGCATTTTAAAGCTAAGCAAACCATTTTATACATTATGATAAATAACAAATTCTTATTCAATATTTATATAAAAATTTGTTTCTTTTAACATGACTAGTTACACAATAAAGTATTTGTTTCATTGGTTTTTTGTTAATTGACACTTCATTAATGGAGGTAACAATTCTTCTCTACAACATGTTACACTGTTAGTACTTTTACAACAATTACGACTAAATACTTTTTGCAATTGTTGCAGTGTTTTTAAACAAATCACAACACAACAAGACCCACAACCACCGGGCTCATTGTCACAAGAACATTCTTTTTGTAAACAAGACACGAAATCGTCTACCATTTTTGATGACACGTGCTTTTTATTATTTTCAGGAATTGTATTATTTGAGCAATTTTGACAATTTTGCTGATGATCACATTTACAATCAATACATTTGCATATATCTGCTTCAGCTGTAATTTTTTGCAGAATATTTCTATTCTTTTTTATTTTTATATTATCTTCGTTTTGCTTTTCATTATCGTTTTCTTGATAACGTCTAATTTCGATACACGTATTAGTATTTTCTACATCTACTAAATTTATATTATCTACTTGTTGTAATGGCTGTAATTGATTTTCAATCTGTAATGGATATGGTTCTGGTTCAACTAAATCAACTAGCGAGTGAACAGCTGTTGGAAATGCATTTAATTCTGACCAAGACTGTCTTCTCAATGCAGATGGAGTTGCCATTGCCATAACATCTATCCAAGGAGAAGGTATTTCTTCCTCAGATGCTATAGCTAATTCAATAGCTTCCGACTGCGTAGTTGTAATAACGTTAGAATTCAATACATGTTCAACTTCATTAAGAGATCCAGTTTGTAAACTGTCATTAATAAATGGTAAATTTTCTATCTCACTATCAAAAAGTTGAGTCTCATTAGAGGAACTAACTATATTTGATACATGACTAGTAACAGAATTTGTATCATACAAAGTGGCATTATTATTTTCAATAATCGTATTTGCATTTGTTCTGTTATCGTAAACTTTCTCGATAATAGTATTATCATTGTTATATTGTTGCACATTATTTGTGAAATCAGATTCTTCTGAAATATGAGCAATAGTGTTTTGTAAATCATTTTGTATAATTTTTTGCTCTAAATTTATTGAATTAGACTTATTTTTATTATTTTTCTTGCTATCTTGAACTTCTATCGAAGAATTAGAAATATATTGTTGACTTTGATCTCGTTGTAAATTTGAATCATTTACTTCATTAAATATTTTAAATTTATCATAACTTTCATTATTATTAAAGTTATCAATTGTGTGTTCGGTAAAATTATTTAAAATAATATTTTCTGATGTAAGAAGAGTGACATTTGTAGATTTATTTAAATTTTCAGTATTTTTATTAGTAATGTTGTAATCAAGTTCTTTATTTATTCTGTTTTGACTTAAAATATCTATTATCTCATTTGTAGAAGTTGATTCATCATTTGGATTTTCTATAGATAAATAAGTAATACTTTCCTTAGTTTGTCTATTGCTAGAAGATAATGGTATAATGGCATAACATGGCACATTTGTATTCTTTGACGTTATTTTATCAACGTCGATTTCTGTTTTCAATATCTCACTATTTCTTTGGTTTCTGTAATCATCTTGGTTGCCTTTATGTTTCTATAAAATATATTATGTATAAAATAATACAAGCATTTAAAAAAATATAATAAATCCAAAATTTTTTACATTACCGTTTCATCATTATTATTTGTTCTCTTATGAGTTTTCAAATGACTTTTTAGACTATGAGGTGTAGTAAAAGATCGTTTGCAATTTCCAATAGTACATACATAAGGTCGTTCTCCGGTATGAGTTCTCTTATGCGTTTTCAAATGATGCGACGCTGTAAAAGCTTTACCACATCCTTTTTCTCGACATCTAAAAAACACAATATACTTTTTTATATCCATTATATGTATTATATATAATTCATTGTGCATAATTGATTTGATGACATAAAAAGAACTGTAAAAATTGGATAGTATATTTTTTAAATATATTTATTTATAAAGTATTAGTTTCAATGTTAATATTATACACCAAGAATTCAATAATGATTATATTTATTTTTTATTGTTAAATTTATGTATATACATATATTCTTTATGTTTATGTATATTTTCTATCTATTTAAAATATACATATATTATTATTATATATTATGTTTTTAAAATAAGGAAAATAAATAAAATACCAAAGCACAATTAAGCACAAAGCTGTGAATAAAAATCAATTAAAAAAATATCAAAAAAACATACTTGTAAGGTCTTTCTTGAGTATGAGTACGAATATGTTTCTTGAGATCACTTAAAGTAGTGAAGAATTTAACACATCCAGTCTCTTCACAATTAAAGGTGTTACCACTGTGTAGTCTTTGGTGAGCTCTCAGTCTGTAAAGAGTATTGAATGCTTTTTCACAGCCTTTGTGATTGCATTCAAATGGTTTCACTTTTGTATGTACTCTAATATGAATCTTAAGACTGTATGATGTAAGAAATGCCTTGCCACAACTTGGTTCTGCACATTTAAATCGATACTCGCCTGAAAGTTTTGAGAATTCCCTCCACATAAAAAGTTTGCTGGACTACCTATTGCTTGCAGTATCTGAAAGCCATGCAGGTCGAAGCGTTCCCTTTATACCAGCATTGATAATTTTATAACAAATAAAAGTATACATAAAAAATTTATAAGGCATCAACAGACTTTATATATTCTTATATATTAATAACAAGAAATGTAACACCAATTAATAATATTTCATAAGCTTACCTTATTTTCCTTAGGCTTAGCAAGCACAAAGAAAGAAAAAGAAATTAATATAATACATTACATTATAATGTAACATGCAAAGCACATATCTTTACTTCATGATACAAATAAAATACTAATAATTTTTAAAATTTATTAAAATCATTAATATTAATATTTTTTATTAAATATTAAATTATTATAAATAATTGTAAAAACAAAATTGTTAGTATGCTATTTATTTTTAATTATAATTAAAGCACTTTACATATTAGTAACATAAAAGCATTCAATATTTTTTATTAATATAAAATTAATAAAATTAATATTCTATGATAGATAAAATTCATGAAAAGTTTATATTTGCCTTTTATAAATTAAAATACATATAAAATCTTTTCTTACCTTTATGTGTTTTCATGTGAGTACGTAGATTTCCAACTGTACTATAAGTTCTATTACAACCTTCATATTCACAAGTATATCGACCAATATGTTTTTGATTTATATCCAAAACTGTACTTTCAATTATATTATTTGCATATGCAGATTTGTTTGAAATATCATCTTGATCAGAATGAATTCGCATATAAATTTCATGAGGACTAATTGAATGATGTATTGACCTATAATAATATATGATATATGCATATATATATATATATATATATTTATTATAAAATATCAAGATAGATAAAGTTATTGAAATGTTTTATTATGTTATATCAATATAATTATTGAATATAATAATGATAAAAAGATATTCTGAATTAAAATTTAAAAAAAAATCACATATATTAAATATAGAATTAAATTTAAATTAAATGATATATTTGATAAAAATATAAATATGATATTAGTATTTAATGATCGTGTATATATGAAAAATGTAATATTGAAAATTAAAAATCTAACTTCAAAATGTTATATCCTTATAAGGATGTCACATAATTCTTTACTATTACAAATAGACAGGTTATGAATAATTTATATTTTATTTATTGATTTCTCATTTTTCATATATATTTAATACATAAGAAATTTATATCATGTCTAATAAAAAAAAATAAAAAATTTATGTGATCTTACTCGGTGGAATTATCATTAGATAGTTTTTCTTCGATAGGAGCATCGTCATCGGAATATTTTTCATAATCAAATACAGTATTTTGTTCATACACTTTTCCAAAACTAGTTATATCTAAACTATCATCTAAACAATCTTGAAGATCATGCGTCACAAGGATATCAAAATTTTCTTCAATATCATCGGCATTCCCGATTTCTTGAAATTTTTCACCTTCCCACGTCGCCATACTTTTTTAAGCTGTACAAACAAATCATGAAATAAGGTTAAAATAGATGCGTCACTAGAAATACTATACTAATTTTTCGATGTTATTTAATCGGTATATCACAGACAAGATACAGAATAGATCTAACATTCAATATATTTTTTTGTTTTCATGCTTCTCTCAGGAGTCCCTTATCATTTTAGTATCATTCTCAACGTTACCGATTCAGCTACGAAGAAGATTACAATAATGGTTAGAACTCAAATTAAATGTAGATATTATAAATAAAAAATAAATCATTAATTGCATATTTTAAAGATGCCTTAAAAATTAAAAAAATAGATTTAATAAATAAATATTTAATAACTTAATTTTGAATAAAATGTTTTAAAATTCATTCTTGTTTTTTTTGTTGATTTGTTATTAGTATAGCAGAATATACAAGGAGATATTCAAAGAATAACTAAACAGATAAGAAAAGCAATGTTATGCGAAAAGGATAAAAAATTGCTGTGTAAAAAAAAATGCCACGGAAAATTAATTAATACAAACATTATTTATGTTTTTTAATGAAAATTTTTACATTTTTAAATTTAAATTTTTTTATTTATATTTTGAGACTAAAGTTTTAGATAAATTTCTCATATTAATTTTAATATAAGATTCTTTTTAATTAATTATTTATTAATGATTATTAAATCAACATCAATGATATATTTTCTATTTATTTTTCATTACTATATAATTTATTTCTAAATATGATTAAATTTGTTATATGCATTTGAAATATTAATTCTTTCTTTATTTTTTTCTTTTTTTTATAAATAAATTTTATTTATAATTATATGATTTAAATGAATAAACTGATCGATTATTATTGCATTATGGAACTTTGCGATATATTCTATAATAATTATTAATAAATAATTAATAGAAAAGAATTTTATATTATAAAATTTTTATGAAAAACTTGCCTGAAGTTTTAGTTTCAAAATATAAGTTTAAAAGTTATTCAAAAATTACGAAATTTTGAATAGAAAACGAATAATTAATAAATTTTTTATATAACATCTTCAAAATGACAGAATATGTTCTCTATTTTTTTCGCATAATATTGCGTTTGTTATCTGTAACCTTGAATACCTCCTTGCACATTCTGCTATGCTAATAACATACAAACTTCAAATGTCCAAATAATAATATGGCGCTGATTTCGAAAACTTTTCTATTGACTCATTTTTCGGCAAAATTTCTGCTTTTTTAAAAATAACATAAAATATAGCAACTTATTTATGATAATGTGAATATGTATAATTTTTGGAGATAACATTAATTTCAATAAAAATTTTATCTTTTTTTTTTTTCCTATTTTTTTTTTGTACTTGCTCTATAAAATTAATGTATGCGAAAGATGACTCCCATATCTAATTAATTTTATTATCTTCTATTCTGTATCTCATCTGATTATATTAAATTATTTCTTCTTTTATTTTTTCTTATTATCGATTTATTCTGAAAAAATTATTTTATTTTTTATAATTATATATATATATATATATATATATATATATATATATATATATATAAATGTAAAATAAGATATATATATATATAATAATTTTCATTATTTAATTTCAATTTCAATTATTAATAGTAATCTTATTTTAGTAAATTAATAATATTGAAATTAAAATTGAAAATATTTAAAAAATTGTAAATTGTATTTCAAATCGTATTACAAAGAAATAAATACATTGAATATTATATTAGTGATTCATATTAAAATTTTCAAATATTGAAAAAAAATTTTTTGAAAAAAATTTTGTAATAACGAAAGATAATGAAAAGTATTATGTGTTTGAAATAATCTGTATAATAAAATATATAATAATAATATTGAAGAAATTGCGTCATACATTAAAAGATATGAATGAAAAGTATTATACGTGTTTGAAACAATCTATACAATAAGGTGTGTAGTTATACTAGAATTGCGTCGTTAAATTTTGTCATTTTTGTTATTTTGTGAATTAAATATTTTTAATATCAACTGATCAATATGTCAGAAACACCACGGATTCTCTCGATACAAAGTCATGTAGTGTCTGGTTACGTTGGTAATAAAAGTGCAATATTTCCTTTGCAGGTGAACAATATGTTCATTGTAAAATTCATCATTTGTTATCATCTTATCAATTATAAATTCTATCAAATTTTGATTGATAGATAATTTTGGTTAGTTTGGATAAATAGTTTTAATTATCTATCATATTGTTACTTAATAATTTTATATATTAAAAGTAATATAATATAAATCAAATTATATTATTGTAATATAATAATAATATAAATATGACTATCATTTTTAAAAGATTTATTTCAGTGCAAAAATTTAAAATGAAATTTTTTAGAAGAGATTATTTTAGAGATTATTATATAGAAAAATAAAATGATTTCCATTATCATATCATTTATAATATAATTTTTTTTATAATTAATAATATTAAAATAATAATTTCTTTCTTTAGTTGTTAGGTTTTGAGGCAGATGCAATTAATTCTGTTCAACTTTCCAATCATACTGGATACAATATTTTTCGAGGTCAAGTATTGAATGATAAAGATTTAGGTAAGAATGAAGAAAGTATTCTAAACACTATAAATAAAATAAAAAGTAATTATTAATATAAATTATTGATTAATTATGTTTCTAGGAGATTTAATAGATGGGTTAATAAAAAATAATTTGATTAATTATACACATTTACTTACTGGATATGTTGGTTCTGCATCATTCTTAAGAAAAATAGCAGAAGTTGTTCGTATGTTAAAAGATAAAAATCCTAATCTTATATATGGTAAATAATTTTATTGAAAATATAATTAAAATTTATACATTAAAAATATAATTTTATATTAATTTTTAATATTTTAATATAAGTGTGTGATCCTGTTATGGGTGATAATGGAAAATTATATGTTCCTGAAACATTGGAAGAAATTTATAGGAAAGAAATAATATCATTAGCAGATATTGTAGTACCAAATCAATTTGAATTAGAGTAAGTTTAATATTTATATGTCAATATTTATACATTTTACATGTATATAAATTAAAATTTATAATATTATATTAATTATTTTAGATTATTAAGTAATATAAAGATCAATACAATGTCTGATTTAGAAAATGCTATAAAAAAAGTACATAAAATGGGTCCTCAAACGGTAGCAATTTCATCAACAGAACTTAATAATAAATTAACAACAATAATTAGCACAATCAAAGGTAATGAAATAATAAAAATTGACATTTAAAATAAATAAAGATCTAGAAAATACATAAAATTCATTTTGATTTCAGATAATAAATTAATAAAAATTGATATTCCAAAAATACCAATTGCATTCACAGGTTCTGGAGATCTTTTTGCTGCTCTATTTTTAGCTCATACATATTTACAAGATGATATGAAAATTGCTATTGAAAAAACTGTAAATAGTTTATATAATATCTTACTCAAAACTTATGAATATTCTCAAGGTATTTATTCATACTATTTATCTATCTCTATATATAGATAAAGATATATATTTATATATAGAAATTAATAATAATTTTCGAAATTTTTATTATCAGCATGTCAAGATAAAGAATGTGAACCTGCAAGAAAAATTGAATTACGTTTAATACAAAATAAGAATTGCATTGAAAATCCAGAAATTCATTTTTTTGCTGAACCACTTATATTATAAAAAAATTAATAATAATATATGTGCATACTGCTGAAAATCAATAATGTTTATTAATATGTTATATTAAGTATATATACTATACAGTTAGTTAAAAATATGAAATAATTAATTAATTTTGTTTATTATAAATTACATTATATACATATAATAATATATACAATAATTGATAAATAATTTTATCAATTCTAAAAATTAATGTTTTACTGTCTTCCAGTGCAAAAAAATTAATACATATATTTTTATAAATAATAAAATTATATATATTATCAAATAAAAATATTTTAGACTTTTACTAATATTTTTAAAAAATTAATAAATACCACATATATAATACTATAATATATTTACAATGAATCTTAATAATTCATAAATTATTTCAAATTAGTCACAATAATTTTTTAATGTTAAGCGAGGTACAATGTTCATAGATTGAAGTTCTTGAAAAAGTAATTTGCAAGCATAAGGCATAGAAATTGTAGAAACACAAGAACTAGAACGGCAACTATGGCACCAACCGCTATATGCCATTAAACCACATTTGTTGCATACATCAATATCAAATGCATCACTAGATATCATGAGCCTCTCTATTAGCATCATACTAGCACCATATCCAATTAAGCAATCTCGTTCCATTTCACCTAATCTTAAACCACCTTCCTTGGCTCGACCTCCGGTTGGTTGACGCGTTAATACAGCTCTCGGCCCTCGAGCACGAGCATGCATTTTATCTTGTACCATATGTTTCAATTTTTGATAATATACCTATATTTTGAATTATACCCTTACAATAATAGTTAATATTAGATTTTTAGAATTAAAAATTATTAACTTACTGGTCCAGAATAAATATATGCTTGTAAAGGTTCTCCTGTAATACCAGAATAAAAGAAATCCTTGCCCAAATAATTAAAACCATGCTTTACTAATTCTGAACAAACATCTTCAACTTTTGAACCTCCAAATGCTAAATAAAAATAGATATTATAAATTTTAAAAATTATTAAAACAATAATTTATTATAGATATACCTGTGCCATAATGAAATTCTCCTTTTATAACACCTGCTTTTCCAGCAAGCAGTTCTATCAATTTCCCAACTGTCATACGTGAAGGAAATCCATGTGGATTCATAATCATATCAGGACATATACCATAATCATTAAATGGCATATCCTCTTGTTCTACAATTAATCCTAATAATAAAAATATATATATTATATATATAATAATAAATAATAAATTTTGCAAAATTAAGTGACAAAATATATGTAAATACATACCAACTACACCTTTCTGACCATGTCGACTACTAAATTTATCACCTATTTCAGGTCTCCGAGTTTGTCTTAATAATAATTTAATCAAAAATGCATCTTCTGCATTACTAGAAATCATAACTTTTTCAATATAAGCAGGAACTGGACCTTTAAAAACAACTGGAACATCTTTATATTCCGTTTGTGTTTGAACATTACCAGAATTCACTGGACCAATGTTTGCAGCTGGTGATGATTTATTTACCATTACCTATAAGACAAAATTTATTAAATACAATTATTATTCATTTTATTAATTATTTATATAATTAGATTGTTGATGTTGAATATTTAAAAATGAACCTTTCGATTTTCCACCATTTCTCCAGGAGCAGCAATTCCATCACTATCGATTATCTCATGTTTCCAAACAGATTTCTTTGTATTACCGTCAATCAATGGACCCATTATTCGATCATAAGTTTGATTCGCATATCTTTTTAAGGTACATTTTGCATTTCTATATACCAAACATCTTCCAAATCCTCTATCAATTGAAGCTTTGTTTAAAATAAGAGCATCTTCAATATCGTAACCGCTATAAGACATAACAGCTATCGTTGCATTTTGTCCAGCAGGTAGTTTATCAAAATTTATTAGTTCTATTGTTCGAGATTTCACCATAGGTGTTTGAGGATAAACTAAATTATACATTAATGTGTCGATACGATTACGTTGATTATAACCAATTGTTCCCATTGCTTGTTTTCCCATAGCGCATTGATAAGTATTTCTTGGACTTTGATTATGATGCGGATATGGTACTAAACCAGCACAAACTCCAAGTAATGTAAATGGTTCAATTTCTAAATGCGTTGTTTTTTCATTAATATGTGATTCATTAAATGCGATAGAACTATCATTTTCTTCGTTAACATCCAAATATTCGATTAAACCTAATAATAATATAAAAATATTATTAAACACATATGGTAAGATTTCATAATTTTATTTTTAACTATATACTAACCATCTTGTAAAAAATCTTCAAAACTTCGTATTCCTTGTTCAAGTAATTTTATATGCTCTTCTTGTACAAGAGGATCACCATTCTGTACAATAATATATGGTCTACATAATCGTCCTCCATCAGAACTAATTTGAATACATCTATAAATAAATGAATAAAATAGAAATTATTAAAAAAAACTATAACATCACGTATCATCTCTATAATGTAACTTAATAACTTAGACTTTAGATAATTATTACCTATGTTGATGCTGAGTATATATAGAAACAAAACCATTTATTAAGCCTTTCCTTCGTAGTAATCTAAAAACATTTACCAATCTCTGATAATTTTTTACTATACCCAAAATATTACCATTTAAAAAAACCATGTAAACATTTTTATTATTAATTTCTTCACCGCCAAGTATATTAACATTTTCTACTCCTAAATTAAAAGCCAATCTAATAATTGGTTCTTCATCAATTTCTGTAGTAATATGTGTCATAAGAGCTAAGTTTTTAACTAAACCACAACCCTACAAAAATTTTATGCATGCAGTATTAAATAATATAATTTTCATTGAAATATATATATGTATATGTGTGTATGTGTAATGCTAACTTCTCCTTCAGGTGTATCACTAGGACATAACATTCCCCATTGAGATGGTTGTAAAGATCGAGGACCAGATACTTTTCTAGTTTTTTCAAATTGCGAATTAACTCGTGTCATCATTCCAAGTGCCGAAATATAAGAAAGTCTAGATAAAACTTGAGTAACTCCATGTCGTTCCATTTTAAATCGTTTAATCGTCCAATTACCCTATTAAATATAATTTTTTTAATTAAATCTTTAAAAATTTCTGTGCGTTTTATATTTTATTTACTCACAGATGATATGGCAAAAGCTAATCCATTGGTAATTTGATCTTGTCTCATATGTTTTACAATATCAAATTGTGCAGCTTTAATTTTTGGTATATTTTTATCAGCTATTTGTTTTAACTATAAATATAATGTCAAAAATTACAATTTTTATAAACTTTAATAGAATTATTTAATATATTATCATGTATTGTGTTACCTCCCAATTAAATCTTTTAAATAAGTCTTCAAACATCAAAGATAGCAAAGAACCAGCCAATTCTAATCGTTTATTACCATAATAATCTCTATCATCTACAAGTTTTCCATCGGATTGTGCTTTCATAACTTTACGAATCATTAAAGCAATGTAAGTTGCTTTCATCTTAAAATTAAAATCTATGACCTATAATAGATATTAACAATATTATATTATTCGCAATAATCAATGTTTAATAATTATTATTTTTAAATTACTAACAGGAACATGTGATAAAATATTAGTTGCCAATGCATCTTTCATTTCATCTGTAATACTAGATTTTATGACTGAGTATCTTTTTTGTTTTCTTTTATTACTAAGAAATCTAAAACATCATTTGAAATTAATATTTATAATTTATAATTTATATTATATACATATTAATATTATTATTATTAGTTCTTAAACTAAATTAATACCTTAATGCCTGATTTTGAGCAAATACATTTAAAACATGACATTCTTCTAAACTTGGTGCAAATTTTTTCATAAATTCTTCTTCTGTACCAATAAGTTGCATAATTTCTTGATCACTTACAATTCCCATTGCTTTAAATATTATTGTCACAGGTATATCCTAATAATACATGTTTTATAAAATATAATCAAAATTTTACTTCATAAGTTAAAGTTTACTTACATCTTGAAAAATATTATGTCTCATATAATATCTTCCAGCTCTGCCCACTATATTAGTTTTCGTTTTCCTTTCATGAGTAACACTATTACAAGATGCGACAATACATCCCTTACTATCTTCTTCAAGAATAATTCTATTTCTAAGCATTTGTTCTTGTATCAAAATTACTTTTTCTTGACCATTTACTATAAAATAACCGCCAGGGTCATGAGGACATTCGTTCATTTTTGCCAATTCAAAATGAGATTTGCCAGTTAATACACAATTTGAACTTCTTAGCATAATAGGCATCCTAAAAAAGAAAATAATTCTTTTTATATTAATAATTGATAATTATTATTATTTTCAAATTTCTACTTTATACCTTCCAATCAGTAAATTATTTTTAATTATTGGTTGATGACCTCTAATGTATTCAATATCAACTGTAATCGGAGCAGAATAATTTAAATCCCTTAAACGACATTCATGTGGCGTAGTAGAACGTGTTACATTAAAACCTTCTTCAACATCAGGTAAACCAACATGAACATTTAAATATCTGTAAAAAAAATATGCTACATGATAAAATATAATTGATAATATAATAATATTATACATTGATAATATTACTTACTTTACATAAAATAAAGGATCGGCGTCACTAAGTACTTTTTCATTTGCTTTTACAATTTTTTTTATTTCCACATTTATAAAATAATTAAAGGAATCAATATGTTGCTTAACAAGACCTTTTCCCTTAAGAAAAGCAGGTACGAGTTTCCATTTATCCTATAAATATGATTTTATTATCAATTATTTTATAATAAACTTGATATAACCTTTTTCATACCTGAATGTGTTTCACTACTTTATTAAATTTTTCTTCCGATTTAATACGACTGTGAACATTAATTTTCATTTCTCCCATTTTTATATTTATAAAAAATATAAAATTATAATATTCAATATATTAAAAAATCTTGATAAAAAAGATAATTTTTTTACTGTATTCTTTTAACCTATATTTAATCGAATTATTTTCGTAGTAATATTCATAATAATATGAAAATGTAACACAATATAAATTATTAAAAATTATTAAAAATTATTATTAATTACATGTGAAAAATAAATACAAGGAAACAATATTTATACGTATAAATATGAAAATTGAATAAATTTGATGTAAACACATGATCAAAAGGTAATGTGAATACAATATATATATATATATATATACTTCATACTTAAATAAGAAGCATGTTGTAGCACATTATATTATTTATAATGAATTATTTTATAAAATCTATCATCTATTTAATTATATTAAAATTAAATAATACGAGAGATTTATATCAATATTTTAAGAGTATTAATAAAAAAAAATAAAAAAAATAAAAAATTTTAGTTTATTTAAATAGATATAAATATGATTATTTTTATGTATAAGTAATGTTGATTAAATGTAAGATAATTACGATTTTGTACATATACCGTTATAAGTGTATATTAATTTTATATAAAATTCTGGATTAATATAAAAATATGAAATTTTTTATTAATAAATTTACGAAATCATTTTTAACAAAAATTTCAATATCGAATAAAATATTTAATATAAGATATTTTTCCCAATATTACAAAATAGATGATAATATATTTGGATTAAATGAACAACAGAAAGAGGTTAGTAAAATTATAATGGAATTGAATAGAATATATTTTGACTTATTATAACACTGAACTTGATATTCAATACAAATATTTTAATAATATCGATTTAAATTTTAATCGATATCTTAATGAATGAAATTCAATTTTTTCTATTTACCCCAATTATGATAAAAAATTAATATGGATATTAATAAAGAAAAAAACATGTTATTTTTTTTATAGCTACGACAATTGATATTTAATTTCGCTCAAAAAGAACTTGCTCCAAAAGCGGCTGAAATTGACAAGAAGAATAATTTCGATGAACTCCGAGTAAGTAACGGAATATTTTAGGAAGAATAAAATATTATTTTGGCTATATTTATTATTTTTAGGAATTCTGGAAGAAACTCGGCAAGTTAGGTTTATTAGGAATAACTGCAAAATCTGAATATGGTGGTACAGGTGGTACGTATTTAGATAATGTCATTGTTATAGAGGAATTGAGTAGGGCATCTGCAGCCATAGGTCTTAGTTATGGCGCACATTCAAATTTATGTGTAAATCAAATCCACAGAAATGGGACAGAAGAACAAAAGCATAAATATTTGCCAAAGGTAATATTGCAAATATTAAATTTAATAACTATTTTGTTTTGTATATGTGTGTAATATGTATGTAATATATATAATATATTTGAATTTTGTATATAGTTATGTAGCGGAGAACATATCGGAGCGCTTGCGATGTCAGAATCGACATCCGGATCCGACGTAGTTTCTATGAAATTGCAAGCTGAAAGAAAGGGTGATTATTATATTTTAAACGGTCATAAATTTTGGATTACAAATGGTCCTGATGCTGATACTCTTATCGTTTACGCAAAAACGGACCCAAATGCGATTAAACAGCAACATGGTATTACGGCATTTATCGTAGAACGAGATTTCGAAGGTTTTAGTACAACTCAAAAATTAGATAAATTAGGTATGCGAGGTTCTAACACTGGTGAACTTATATTTCAAGATTGTAAAGTTCCAGGTAATATTGTCTTTATAAATTGAATAAAACTTTGATGTTTTATTCTTACGTTCTCTTTACGTTCTATAAATCATTATTATTAATTATAGTTAAAAATGTACTTGGACAAGTAAACAAAGGTATTTACGTATTATTTAGTGGCCTAGATTTGGAACGTGTAATGTTAGCAGCAGGCCCTTTAGGGTAAGATTTTTAGCTATATTAAGTTTTACAAATTTATTTTGATATATATATTTTGATATATATTCTGATATATATTTTACATCATTTTAGAATCATTCAGGCTTGTTGCGACGTGGCATTTGAATATGCGCATGTGAGGAAACAATTTGAAAAACGTATAGCGGAATTTCAAATGATACAGGTGTATTAATTTTTTTTCTTATGTATTTGTGTTAAAACTTTTAAATATTTAAAAATGATATTAATATTTTAGGGGAAAATTGCAAACATGTATACGAGTTTAAGTGCTTGTAGAAGTTATTTGTATTCTGTAGCTAGATCTTGTGATGCAGGATATATAAATCGAAAAGATTGTGCCGCGGTAATACTTCACATTGCTGAATGCGCGACCAATGTTGCGTTGGACGCAATTCAAATACTAGGTAAATTATTTATCTTTGACAAAAATTTATTGCTTTTAAATATTTCTTTAAATCTACATAATTTTTATAGGTGGAAATGGCTATATAAATGACTATCCTACTGGAAGATTATTAAGGGATGCAAAATTATATGAAATTGGTGCTGGTACCAGTGAGATTCGTCGAATGGTAATTAGTAGAGCGATTAGCGAAGAATACTCATGAATAAAAATACTATTAATTTGAATCTCTTGAAAACATTATAATTTAAGTAATTTTTTTTAAAATGGTTTTAATATATATATATACACTTTATCTTTTCTAAAGATCAAAAATAAAAATATATATTGATTAATTTTAATGATATATATTATTTTATTCCTTATCATAGCAATTATTTAAAAATTTTTAAAAATTTTCAGTTGATCACTATACAAATATTCATATTTATTTTTTTTAACAGATTAACAATACTATATACGAGCTATTGACAAACAAATAATATATAATTTATTGCCTATTTACACATCACTTTGATATGTGTATTTTTTTTTAGAATTGTATAAATTGAGATAAATGAGTCACTAGAACGACACTATCTTAAAACTATGATTGACTAACCTTTCGCGCTATAGGTTGCTAATTTAAGTCAAACTTACGTACTACACTCTCTTTCTCTCAGTTTAGTCTATGTACTATCTTTTCTTGTTTCTTTCTTGATTTAGTTTCATTAATCACAGTGCAGTCAAAGTAATTAGATCGAAGCTACATAGGGAAGAGGAAGTTTCGAAGGGTGAGGAAGTATTCGCAGATGTCATTGTGAAAGAGAATAAAGTGCAGTGCAGTGTTGAGAATTCCGTGAAACGAAAAAAAAATGTCTCTTAAGTTCTCCATAAGCAACTTTTACGAAACTTATGTGAGTATGCAACAAGTTCTTCATCAAATTCTAAAAAAAATTTTTTTTTTTTATTTATCTTCCTTTGTATATTATTGATAATATAATATGAATATTCAATACATATATACATAGCACATATTTTATCCTGCATTGTTCTTTTTCTACATTATAGTATTGTGCCATTATGTATCCACATGGATGTATTTTTCCTTCGTGAATTTGAAGAAAAGAACCCATTGAATTGTTTTCCGAATGTATTAATAAAACGATTTATGTTTAATTCAACATATTTATTTAGTGCTCGTCAGAAAAGCTTTCCTGATTCCTGATGTAGATATATCGTCGTATAATTGAAACATTTCTATATGTGTAACAAATTTCTAAGTTACCTTATTGTATTCGTCGCATCGTTTGAAAATTTGCTTCATAAAATGAAGATTGCCCTTTGAAAGTGGCGATGATCATGGTGAAAATTTATTATTAATTTTAATCGTGCGATACATATACTTTTATACGAGATCATTAGAGATCCTATCAATGTGCATAGCAAAGATAGGGAGGCCGTAAATGCCAGAGAAACGAGTGCAGGTCGGACCAGAACAATACATACGGTATGCCAATTCGAAATGGGGCCAGAATAGCAGAAGCGGCGGACCGGTAGTTGGGTAACTAAGCTCGCAGAAGTAAACCCTGTCAAAATCAAGTGGCAGTGCAGCCAGTAGTTCTCGTTTGCCAGTAAAGAGCGTAAGCACGGGTTCGATATTGCTTCGACTCGTCGTAAATTCATATCATTTCAACTTTTATCATCGATTTCGCAGTTTGATTTCCTGATTTACAATCAGAAAAATTGTTCATTTCTTTTTCTTTTTTTTTTTTTTTAATTTTCTCGGATTTCTCTCGCTCCTATCTTATTTCCAATTTTCAACCTAACACAATTGGCCCTGATTGATTTCTTTATAAACAAGGGATTGCGTTGTTCTGATAGACAGAATAGAGCATGACGAGGAAACAAACAATAATCGTGAAGCTTAAGAGATCCAGCACCGGCAAACCTTGGGGAATACGTATCGCCGGAGGCGCTGATTTGGGTACGCCGATCGTCGTCACCCGCGTGAGTTTTCCTTTCATCTCATTTTTCAACAAGCAATTCCGCTTAATACATGTATCGATCTACTATTGTTAGATGCGAATAGCTTGCTGCCTATAAATATTATTGGACATATGGCAAATCTTTATTTATTGTGTAAATAGAAAGAAAAAGAAAAAAAAAAAAAAGAAACTGCAAAGAATAGATATTTATTCTCTAATAAAACTCCTGCTTATATATACTTGTGTTGTATTGATACTTAATTCAATATATATATATATATACGAATATAAACAGATTTTTATTCGAAAATTAATATTGTATTGTCACGTTTTTAAACAAAAAAAAAAAAAAGAAAAGAAAACTTGCAAATTTTATCACATCATATGCATATAATGGTTAAATATCGTGATCATATCTAGCCAACACGTGTGACCTAATCTCGTGCATCTTTTCGATCCTCTCTCGACTGGCATTCTCTCTGGCATGATTATTAAATGCAATAAAGAGAAATCATAGACGCATTTGAACGTGGTCCAAATCATTCAAGCATAATTCCATATTACTTTATTACATGGTTCCGGATTAAATAAAAAAGAAAGCCCATACGTTTCTTTTCCACGATAAATTAAAACGAATTAAAAATTAATGTTTACAATATTTGTGTTTCTGAAGATTAGCTTAAAACTAAATTTGTTGATAACACAGCTAATAAAAATTAACGTTTATGCTTGTTTACATATATATAACATATATATTTTCGACGATGATATCTCGATAGAATAGAATTTTTATGTAATTTAATTAATCGATTAATAAAATCACTACATGGGATAGTTATCTTATTATGGTGAAATTTTTTTTTTTTACTTACAGTCGGAGAACGAGACGCTCCAGAGGGGTGATGTGATCAAGAAAATTGATGATTACGACGCGCGAGATGTGAGGCATGTAGACGCCCAGAATCTTCTTCAAAACTCTGAATCAATAAGGCTCGTGATCGAAAGGTCTGAGCCGTCGAAAGCATCTCGTATCAACATTACCACGTCATCTCCGATTTTCGAGTTGAACACTGGCGACAGGGCTGCGGTCACTAGTCTGTCAGAAAGCAATTCCACCTTTGTTATTATGCGCTCGATTTATAGCATCGCTATCGCTATGCTATTATCGCTACGTAAAAATTGATTATTAACGCTTTGTATTCAGATCTTTTTTCCAATATTTTTTTTTTTTTTTTTTAACATGCTTTAATCGCAGCGCCTGATTGACAGCTCACCACATCAAGAAATATCATCGTTAATTCGACGATCATTTTCTTTCTTGCTCCAAATATATTTTATTTGCGGGGAATTAAATGAAATCAAAATTAATTTAAAAAGTTGATGTACAAAAGTTTAAAGGTTAAAATAAAAAAACAATAGCTTTAAGTTATTACTTTTTTTCTAATACAGGCCTCGATCAGCTTTCATCATGCTTCTAATCGTTCGTACTTTCGCTACGCACATGCATGCTATATTAATGTCAAATAATGCAATCTGTGCGACAATCCGGATGAATGAAAATGATCGTCGAAAATATCATCGAGGCTCTCGTGAGATTTTTGAGAATTCTTTTCGCACTATTTTCGCATTAAATAAGGTGCTTTCCTATTTCGATATAGAGCCAAACAACGGAAATTACCGCCGGAATTACCGAAGAGTCCTGTACCACCGCCTTCCATCGACGAATACAATCGGCCCACACCCTCGCCGGATCGCCTTTACTTGCCACACGAGCATCTCGATGAAGTTCGCGAGGAGAGAGCCTATTTGTCGCAGGTATATTTGAATAGAACACAGTTCACGTAGCACGAATTCATTCAAGAGTGAGCAAACAAATTATAAATCCATCGTGCAAATCCATTTTAAGATTAAAACTCTCTCGAGGCTCTTGCAATTTTTAAGAATTTTGTAAATTCTATCCTTAAATTCGTATTTAATTTGTAATAAAATTGATTCAACAATGAGACACGTAAATACGTAATATGGTCAACCGTTTGAACAACAGGCCTCTTTGCTCGATCTTTCTATCTTAGAAACTGTATTTATGGAAAAGATATCGAATACAGTAATTCGTTTCGTAAAGACAATGGCAGAGGAGATTGCAATTTCGATCTTTCGATTCTCTAAGGCGAAACTGCGTTTTAGCGCTTCCTAAATTTGTTGAAAATGTAAACGCCGCCTGCTTAGTTTAAAGAGAAGTTCGTTGACTCGTAAATACAACGTACCAACGTATCTCTAAAGAAAAACGAGAATCGTGCATCTTTAACACATTTGTTGAATGCATTCTTTTGAAGTTTTTACGAATCTTTCGTCTTTTCTTACATCTCAAAATATGTAATGCATGTTTTTTTTCATCATAATATTTTGTCACCTGAGACGGCTTTATAGTTTTCCTCATAGTTTGTATTGTCGTCTCTCGTGTAATCAATTCACGCACATATGTAATTATACCGTGTAAACATCTGTGTAAATTATTAGATTTCAAAGAGCGGGGCAGACGATCACATTTGGCAAGTTGCGCGTTCTGAAATAAATCGAAAACCAGTTTGAAATTCAATAACTTATAGTTGAATTATCACCGGGGGGGAGATGCGAGATGACAGAATATTTGTCGAAGTTAATTCATTATTTCCGCATTCCGTTTCAACATGCACTTCAAATAGTACGTTTCAATCTCTGGGAAACGTATAGATTAGATTCAGACATTTAATACGAAGTTATCTACGCATGATCGTAAAACATAAGTCATCGAGTCATTCGTCAAAGAGGAATTCGTTCGTTCATTGAACGAATTGTCTCTGTGTGTGTGTGTGTCTCCCCTTCAAGTTTCTGGTTGTTGATCCATCACAACCAGTTTGAATTTGAATTTACGCCGTTGATGAAAATTCTTATCGTAACGATATACAGCTCGTCGACTTCGTTAAATGGAATCGGAACGGTCGAGGAAAATTTGAAAATCGATATACACGTGTATATACACATGTGTGCATGTGTAATAATTTCGTGAGAAATAATACATAAGACGCCTTTATTCCGTGAGATGTTCGAAGTGTGAATATATTTTTGTTGGCCCGCTACGATGCCGGAAAGTCCGTAGTAGAGGCAGTTGCCACGCTATAAATATCGCTTTTGCATCGAAACCACCGCTCCGATCCAATACTACGCGATCCAGGACGATTTCGGAACACTATTTCGATCCTAGCCTCCGTTTAAAAAACATTCTTGTCGTCCTGTCGTCGATTTCAATAACGAAATATCGATCTGAACAAATTTCCAGGAAAGAACGGGACGTATCACGTAATGTACACACATTCCTGTACATTTCCTATCATTTCATGGAATGAAATCAAATTTACGTTAAGTATTAAAAGCGTTGCGTTATGGGAAAAATCTTGACAGAAAAGAAAGGAAAAGTCAATAACGGTGTTCACGAGAGAATGCATTACATGTTGAGCATTCACATTCTGATGAAAAGGGATGCTGCCAAGGAAAACAACAACTTTTTCGTCCAAGGTCGAAGCCATAGATCGATCCATTAAACTAAAGAAAGCATTGGTTGCTTGATGCTCAATGAACGTGGCAAGCGCATAGGGATAAGCGGTGAAAGTCTCGAGATATTTAAACAATGGTATAAACAATAAACATTCGTGTTGTTTCAAACTATTATGAATATTCTGAAGCTTTTTCAAGATTTGGTACGAGTCCAAATGTGACACAATCGATTAAAAATATCATTTTAAATTGCAGTGAAAAAAATAAAAGTCGAAATTGAAAATGAATGAATTAACGTAATCGTTCCCTAGAAACGATTATTTATACGATATAACAGAATTTTTACATCTGGAAAGAAGTTGATGAAACAAAAATTGAAAAAGAATTGTAAAAAAAAAGAAAACGAAACGAAATGAAAGATAAGGATCGTATTACCGATCAAGAGGGTAAACGTGGGAACGATCGAGATACGTGTCGGTAATACGTGGAGAGGAGAAGAAAGAGCGCAAGAGGAGTCGCGTGGAAAAGACCAGAGTTAGTGCCGCCCGCGCAACGAGACAGTGCGTTAGCGAATACATATTCGTAAGAAGAGAGAGGTCCAGGAAAAAAGAGAAAGAGTGTAACGACATCTCGATATAAACGAGGAAAAAAAAAAAGAAATCAATTTTTTTTCCTTGAGAGTGGTCAATCATCGGTTGCAGGAATACGAACCTTCGGTTCGATTAAAGAACAATGCCGGCTTATACGACCGTTTATCGTCACAACATCGAACACCAGCCGAAAGAGGAGGAGGCTGCCGTGTTTTGGGTACGAAACAAGTCAATTGAAATTCAAAGGAAATATATCGATATAATTCATCACCATCATAATATCGGAATATACTAATACGATTACGAATGTGATGTTTCACATTTTCTATGCGCTTATATTCATCGTTATTAGAAATTATTTTTTTAATATCATCGATGATCAACAGAAAAGGAAATTTTCATCGAGAGAAAAAAGAAAACGAATCTCGAGCAACCTTGACATTTTGTTTAATAAGCGTATGCTGCGATGCTTTAATTTTCAAAAAGTAGTATCGAGGAAAATTGTGTTGTTCTTGATGAAAAGTTTTTTTTCCTTTTTATTCGTTTTAATCCAAGGAATCTTTTCCCGAACATATTAAAATATAAATTAACCATTAAAGTCATGTATCTGCTTTAGAAGTGAACGTAGCGTTAGATGATCTAGATTTCGACTTACAAAGTCGCGTGCCAACCTTGACATCGTAAGAGTCTAGGGCTAGGTCTCGATTCTATCCCTGTATGACATTGAAAAAGACAATGAGACAAATTTTCGTTCAAGTTTAACGCGAAATGATAGATAATAATAAAGAACACGATACAATGAAAGGGAAGAAACGACTCTGTTGACAGAAGAATTACATAGCATTACACGATGCAATAAAACGCATGTAACCACGTTACAGGCTATTCATTGCTATCTTATTCTATTTTCGTAAATGAGATCTGGGTTACTCAAACACAAGAGGGTCATACAACCTCGATATACCTTGTCCTCTTCACTTTCCAAAGAATAGTTTCGTTAAAAAGATTCTTTCGGGTTATGGTTTGAAAAAAAGATACATTGTGAGCAAAGTGAAAAATACATAGGGAAAATTTTGTCGTTGTATATAATTGAAAATATTTCAACCTGTGAAATGGATTAAATATATCGAGAACGTTTGCTATCTTGTATATTATAACTAAAGAAATTATAGAATTATAGATTTTCTTATTATTAGAATGGTAGTTTTTCGATTCATCGATAAATATTTTTTGAAATAACTGTTTCGATATTCGAATTTAATTGGATGATATTTTATTAAATAGCAAAAAAAAAAAAATGATTCGCTTCATCGAAATGTTTCCATTTTCTATAAATGATATATATATATACATACGCTCGATAAAGAAAAAGAAGAATCGATTGAAATTTTAATTTCCCTTTGAATTTACTTGTTCAATTAAAAAAGAATTGAATAAAAATTAATAGAAACTTGATAAACATTGATCGCAACAGAGAAAGATTTCGCAGCAGACGAGGTACACGTTATTTTTGCCGGCTAGGGGCCTTCGTCTATTTCGAGAGAGAGATACCGTTGCTCATTCTGTAAAATACTGTTTCCGATCCATTTATAATGAAATAGTTATAATCGTTATCCGGTACGTATATCTCTCGTGAAATTCAACGTTCTCGTTGCATTCGATTGTTCGAATCGTTGTTGCCTCTGTTCCAATTCTTTGAGGCTAAGTCGATGCTAGCTGGATTCGAATTCGATCTTCTATTCTTGCAACCGTGTCTTATAAATACGATGCGTAACCTTATCCTACCGTTCACGTTCTTTCTACAACGTTCCGCTTGACATTCTGATTTTCGTCATATTTTAACAATGACGACACCCAACGATTCAAATCAACCATCGAGCTTCTTCTAATCGAGCAAGCATAAAACGAACAAAGAAGAAAAAGAAGAAGATCTCGGCATTTTTTTTTTTTCACGAGTTTGTCTCTTCATTTTTGTCATTTTGTCCTTTCTTCTTCGTGAAAAGTCTGTTCAATTGTATTTTTAATAATTTCGTAATTCAACGCAACAACGAAAATATTTGGCAGCACAGGTTGTTCGTAATGCAACGTAATGTTTTATGCAAATCTCTCGTTGACAAGATACGAGCCAAGAAGTTGAAATCTCAGTTGCCTCATGATCAACTTTCATCTGATAATAATACGATCGAATCGTATACATTTTATAGTTCGTGTTCGCTTTTGGTCGCGATAATATTTGACAAAATTATCAATACCTTGCTTCGCCTTGTTCGACATAAAAATTATTGATATGAAAATCACTGTGAAAAAAACATAATATAAAATATAAATAGATAAGCAGCATAGAAAAGCAACGTATTAACATATCGTGGAAATGTATTTTTAAACGTGGTTATTCATAGATCGCAACGATGTTGAAAATTAATGAGATATTATCGGTCACTACGGCCTCATAAAGAGGTTTATTTTAGATTTCATTAGTTTGTAATTGACATCGTTTTGGCAGAATATTTCCACGCCTACTTAGCTTATTGGAAACGTTTAAAAAATTTACGAGGTTTATTAAAAAATTTATCTTTCCCCTCATTTAAGACATACAGTTCAGAAATATTTGATTAAACTAATGATTTATAAACGAAACGAATACGACATCGTATTCATCGAGTCGAAATTAATTGAAATATTGTTCATGTTGATATTTAGCCGTACCGCACAACACCTCTGGTCTTGCCAGGTGCAAAGATCAAAAAGGATGCTCCTCTCGGGGAGTGCTACTTGCGCCATCATCCAAACCCGATGATCAGGGCGGCGCCGCATCATTACGAACCTGCTCATCCAGAAGTTGCTATGAAACAAAAGGTGCGTTTTGTTTGATCTCGTGTTATAAACGGCTTTTATTTACGAAAAAAAAAAAAAAAGAAAAATTGTCCTTTATTCCGATTCGCTTGAAAGAGAACGAACAATTCTTTCTTCTTCGTCGAAACATGTTGTTAAACATTAAAGATCACAATTACAAGATATTAATTTGTAAATATATAACATCTGATTAGGTGGCAGAAACGGTACTTCAACGTGTCTTGGGACCGAATGAAGTTCCAAAGGTTTGGATTATTTTATTCTCAAGTTGCTTTCGCTTTCAATCATCAACTGATGCTTTTGCTTTGATTAAGAACGATATCGTTATCTTTTAATTTTTTTTTCCGACCACTTGCAAATGTCAATCAATAATACGGCATGCGATCGATATTTTTATCGCTAATTAATCATTTTCGATCGATTTTCAATATTATCTACATTATGAACGTTATTCATGCAAAAGGCTGTTCTAACCGAATTTATTGAATTAAGTTTAGATTTAGAATATAAAAAAAAAAAATCCTCATCAGAGAACTCGATCTGAGGATTTCTTTCCAACTTTAAATATCATATTCGAGCATAATTTACGATGCTGAATTGAAATTATTTAATTAAATTGCATATAACTAAATAAGTCAAATATGTCAAACATTATCGAATAATTCTTGTATCAAATCGCTACAATGAAACGCAATGTTTAAATTAATATTTTCAAAAGTGATAAGTTTTTGAGTAAATTGTAAACATTTAGAAATTTACTTGTGTAAAAAGCAAAAAAAAAAAAAAAAAAAAAGGAGAAGAAAAGAAGAAAATGAAAAGAAATCAACAATAGTAATTTTAATTATTTTGTAATGATTGTAATTATCATTTATTGTCTCATTTAATTTTGTTATTAGGTTGTCCACAAACAATTTAACTCGCCGATCGGACTCTATTCCGAAGAAAATATTGCCGATACTATAAAATGCCAAGCATCTGCTATACCGTAAGTAATAATAGTATAAAAGTATTATACAAAATAAAAGTTAATATACTGTATATAGCTTGCAAATAAAGCATAATAATAAAATTACTAGCATTAATAATACGATTTAATAATACAATTTGATTTTTGCTGAATGCTGCTACTTATCAAACTATTAACTCTGAGCAGTTAATAATTTTTTTACGCCATCGACTAACGGATTTATTTTTAAATTATAATTCTTAAATAATGATGTATCAGAAGAATGATCTATATTTTATCTGGAAGGGATATTGGTTGGAAATATTAAATCGAAGATAGATTCTGTCGAGGAAACATAATCATAATATAAGAAGTATGGACATAGAAAAGAAATCGCAGCTCAGTTCTTACACTGTTATATTCTTTGTAAATGAATGACACACACTCACGCGCAGTTTATTTGTTTTCCAGCATTTTCATAGATTTTTCCTTCGTGAAACAGAAACAAGAGATAGAAGAACAAGCGAGAATCTTGAAAGAACAGGCTAAAGCCGCCTCCTCGAAGAATGTGTGGCCGCAATTCAATAAACCAAATTAATATTCAGTTCGAGACGTTTTTCGATGCTTCTCGCACGGTGCATAGTAAATTCGTAGTTTCAAATTTTTTCTCGGTTTTCGCATAAATCACGTTTTTTGTCTCAAAATTGTTTCTTTTTCATTACTGAAAATAATAATTGTATTATATATTTCTTATTTATTTATTTATTTATTTTAATGAGACAAATGAACGTGACTATTTGTGATTGAAGTTTTGATTAGCGTTCGACCAAGTGTTTACTTATTCGAATGAGTTTTGTTTTAGTTTATTATTCATAATAAAATGTCTGTAAAATATCATTATTTATTAGGATTATGATACAATTATTGCAGTTTGTTTTATTAATAATATCGAGTAGAGTTGATAAAGAGTCGACATAAATATTAAAAAATAAGTTACGAAAAAAGTTTGTAAAATAACAATACTATACATTTGCATGGTGTATTGTTGAAAATAATCAATAATTAATCATAGTAAATGTTCATGTAAATTAGTAGCTTTACTAATTTTATAATAATTACATGTACTTATAATGAAAAAGCATTTCTCGAGAATTATAAATTATTATCAATATGAAGCATTATATAATATATTTAATAAAAATAAAAATTAAGAATTAAAATCACATACGATTCTCGAGAAAAAGCATTAAAAATTTAGTTCAGATATATTCATGACTAATGAAAAAGGATTAATGAAAAAAAGCATGGAAGCAGTCTGAAAGTCGCTCTCGAACAAATATAGTTGATGATATAACCCTGGCTATTGCTAATCGATTTGACAAAATCAAGGCAAATAAATTAAAAATAGTCCATGTGTACAATGTAATGGTACAGCGCGAAGAAACCTATGAAGTATGACCCGAGTAAAAGCGAGGCTTACAAGGCTCTGCAAGAAGAAGCGCTCGGCGATACTGTACAAGAAGTGAAACAACCGGCACGCACCGGTGTTTTCTCTCCGCAAAAAGTTAATCAAAATAGAGTACGTATAAAAAATAATTAAATTCAATAATTAATTCAATAAAATCTCTAAAATTATTATTATTATTATTCATTTCTTATTTTATAAACTAATATTCTCAGGTATATCACCCTCGACCAAAAAGTCCTGCAGGACCTTACGTAAGTAAAACTTTAAATATTTAAATTTTTGTTATATTTTAGCATTTATTTATTTTATATCACGTTATATATATTATATAACGTTTTTTGTATTAAAAAATTTTTAATATCGAAATTATGATAAATTAATAATCAATATTTATTTAATCGAGAATCAAAGTTTTAGGTCTTTTTACATATAAATAAAAATTTATATGAACAATTATAAAATTTTACATCAAAATTGAATAGATGAATAATTTTTATATATTTATATAATATTATATGTTTATGTATAGATATTTTGTGACAATATAGATTTTTTCCTAAATTTTCCCTAAATATTTGAAAAACTAAAATTCATCTAAAAATTATAATTCAATTTAATTATTCATTCAAATATCAAGTTGAATAGTTATCATTACGATAATTTTCAATATTTGTGAAGTTTATTAATATTGTTGCTTACTTCCAAGAATAATGGAAATTTATAATTTCTTTCTAGGTAAATATTCTCGATGATGATGGTGAAAAAATCCATCAAAGTAACAGCTTCAAGAGGATTATGTATAGTGTTTTGGGACAAACTGATTATTAATTTAAGAACTGATTATAAATATATCTTATTAATATACATATATATATATATATTTTATTTATTGTCCATTGCAACAAATTAAAAATTAAACATAATAAAAGAAACTTGTTAAAATAATGCAAAATTATTAAATGAAACATTAAACATGAAGCTTCTGTAAATTTTTACATGGTGCTGTGAATTTTATTTATGCAGAAATTATATCATCATGTATATTAAATTTTTCCTTATTTTAAAAATCATACAAGCAAATAAACATTAAGTGTGAATCACATATGAAATAATGAATATTATTTTATTACTTCCTCATATCTTTTATATTTACATTTAAATAATAATCAATATTGAACAAAAATATTGAATATTATTAAAAAGGGAAATAATTATTTAGAAATACTTGATAATAGCTAATATAATTTAATTTCAAAATAAGATGCTACAATATTTATCCTAATATATCGATGCAGTATATTAATATAAGTAAATTTCAATTTATTTTCATCAACAATTCTGATCTATCAATCTATTCTCTTTTTAATATTAAAGCATATATTTATCATCCTTATTATGCATAAAACAAAAACTGATGATTGGAATAACAGTACCGCAATTTTGATTGGACCATATTGTATTAATGGATTACAAAATATTGTGTATCATTTTTTTTTATTTTTTTACAGATAGAACATAAAAGATAATTATAATAAGTTGTATAGTTGAATTTAAAATAATAATTGTCAATGAATACTAATATAATCAATGATACGGTACAATAAATATTCCATTCATAAATTCTATTTTTGAAATGAATTATACATATAAATACTGTGCCTTCGCAGACTATATAACCAACGCATATCGTGCACACGTGCGCGTTGGATAAAATAAAATAATAATAAAATATATATCTTTTTATATTCACTAGCATTAGTAGTTGACTCTTTAAAAGGGAGAATGTTTCAAAACTTTTCAAAGAGTAACATTATAACTCAATCTCGTAAACATTTTTTCTTTTTTAATTTATATAAATTTACATTTTCATAATTTGTTACGAAAGTGAATTTAATGTTACAATCTATTTCTTCATATAATTCTATCTATGATCCTACCAATCATTTAATTCTTTATAAAAATAGAGCAACGATAAAGAATTAAATCAATTGGCTGTTCTTTACTACGGCATAAATAAATGAATAAAAAAATTGCCGTAAATACACATTACTAACCCTGAAAAGTTTAATTTAAATCTCCACAGTCATAACCACAGAAATATTTACGCTCTGCGTAAAATGTTACATATAAATTAAAAATAATACTTTTCTTTCTCTTCATTTCTCATAATATTAATTTTATATCAATATATTAACAAAATAAAGTATAAATGTATTCTCACGTACGAATATTTTTAATTAATATAATTTGATTGTATAATTAAAATTTAACAACTGAACAATGAGTAAGACATGCTAAAATGTTTCGTGCTAATATAATTTACATTATATATATGTATGTGTGTGTATGTCGCACAAACGCGCGCGCGTGTATGTGTGTGTGTATGTGTATAATTGGTATATTTACATAATAAAATATTTTTGTGAACTCAAACATACACTAGGCTCAACATTCAACTCGCATACTAATATAAATATGTTATGTATTTAAAAAAAAAAGAAAATATACAGAATCGCATTCAAACATTAAATAAGAATGAAATGCATATATTTTCATGAATTACTCATTGCATATTAGAATATTTATATTAGAAACAAAACTTAAATATCGACTTCAAATATTTATTATTAATTTTTAGATTTTTCATTGAATTTATATCATTTTTATTTTTTTAATCAAAGCAAAGAAATGTTTTGCAATATTAAGTTATTGATTCGATCATTGCACTTATATAAAATAGAAATTTTTTAAAAAACAAAAGAATTAATACAGATAAATTTTATAATAAATCTGTCATTATTAAAAAAAGTATTCGTACGTGCGATAATTCTAAATGAATCAATAATGAAGAAAATTGCAAGTTATGTTAATCTCTAAAAGAGTGATGTAGAGCAGGACAAAAAGAATATAACAAATATAATGAAGAAAATAAATAAAATGTGTTATACATAGTGCTACGAAGAATAATTAAAGATTGAAGGAATCATCAAGTAATTGTTTCAATTCTTTGAGATGCTGCATTTTGCTTCCTGTTGCGGGTGAAGCTCCCGTTGGTCGACCAACATATCTGAAACAAAAAACGGATTGAAGTTAATTATTGTTAAATATTGTATATTTATTATCATGAACACTAAGGAATGAATAAAATTATAACAAATATTCTAATTAAATACTGTAATTAACATTACCTTAATGTTCTCTGTTTGGGTTTATTAGATTCTTTTGATAGTGGCTCGGACACAATTGTTGGTTTAGTTGAAAACCAACCACTAAACCACCCTCTGCTATCCTTACTGTCGTATGACGTATTTCCGCTGCTGTAACATGGCCCAATTGTTTACTTTGTAAGCACGCGTACAAAACAAATTAGTGACAAACTTGGTGCAAATATATTGCTTATTATGATATATTTATATATATCAAAATTTTATATTATAAATAATATTAAAAACGACAAAGTAAAAAACTTGAGCCATGTAAACAGCTAAAGCCGTGAAAAACGTATTAAACATTTAAAAAAATGATAATTGTATTTCTTAATAATTTATATGTACAATTATCAATTAAATGACTATATGACACTAAAAAATTCATTAAAACGAAAACAAAAGTGATTTATAATATATAGTTTTTTTAGAAAATTGATACTTACGATACAGAACGAGTTCCATTAAGAGCTGTATGGAATCTAGGTTGAATATATGTCCATGCACCTTGATTTTTGTGTTCTTCTTGAGCCCATACTAAGTCTGCATTGGAATATTTAACAGCTTCTTTTTTAACTAAATCATATGGGAAAGGTGAAATCTATAAATAAAAAAATTCAGATAATTTTAATTAATACGATAGAAGCAAAAAGTTTAAAATTCGATATTTATTGCTATTTATTATTTACCTGTTCAACTCTTATAATAGCAACTTTATCATCCAAATTTTTCTCTGCGCGTGCTTTTTTTAGATCATAATAAATCTTACCAGAACAAAAGAGCACTCTTTTAACATTATTAGGATTTTCAGAAGCTACACCTCCTTCTGGTATTACTCTAAGAAACTCTGTATTTTCAAGCATTAGATCGAAGCTAGATTTCGCTTCTGGATGACGAAGTAATGATTTGGGTGTCATTAAAATCAAAGGTTTTCTAAATGGCAATGCAATTTGTCTTCTTAGAATATGGAAATAATTTGCTGGTGTACTGCAATTAGCTACAATCCAGTTGATATCATGCAACTGGCGTACAGCAAATTCTTCATTTTCAGGAGGAAAATAATCTGGATCATCAGCTGACATTTGTAAAAAACGTTCCAAGCGAGCACTGGAATGCTCAGGTCCCTATAAAAATATAATATAACGAATTATTCACTATCATATATATATATATATCATAAATATCTAAAAAAAAAATATTTAAAATGCACTTACCATTCCTTCCAGACCATGAGGTTGTAGCATAACAAGACCAGATTGACGTACCCATTTAGCTTGACCACTGCTAATAAATTGATCGATTATGCATTGTGCTGTATTATTGAAATCACCAAATTGTGCTTCCCAGCATACTAATGCATTAGGATTTGTCATAGAATAACCTAATTCAAATCCTGAAAATTAAAAAATTTTAAATACAAAAATTAATAATATCATCAAAATATAATATATACAAAATCAATGTAAGAAATATTTTAATATTTTTACCAAGAACACCAAACTCTGATAAAGAACTATTGCACACAGTATATGGAGCTTGATCTGGATAAAGATAACATAACGGTCTATAAGTAGCTTTATCTACAGTTTGATGATGAAGAACATGATGTCTATGTGAAAAAGTTCCTCTTTCTACATCTTGACCTGACAATCTAACATGAATGCCCTCTTTAAGTAAAGAACCAAAAGCCATAGCTTCTCCAAGAGCCCAATCAACTGTTCGAGCTTCTATCATTTCCATACGAGATTTCAAAATACGTTCGATACCTATTTAATATTTATATATTTTGAATTATTTAATATTACTTCTATATATATATAATATATTCTATATATATTAAAATCATTAAAAAATATATTTACCTTTATGAACTACAAATTCTGCTGCATTGGGTGGTGGTGATGAGAATTTTTTTCCAATATGAATGAGTGTGTCTTCTTTAATACCAGTGGGAGATACTTTCAAAGGATCTTTTCCTTCAAAAAAACCAGACCATGGAGAATCCAACCAGTCTTTATACTTAATATGCGTTTCTTGTTTAGCATTCACATATGCTTCTTCACAGATTTTTTCATATTTATCTTTAACATCCTGCAATAATATTATATTAATATTATATTATTTATATCCCGTAATAATTCCATCACATATACTCAAATAATTAAAATGTTTTATGTCAATACCTTAACTTCTTCAGAAGTGACAACACCATCATCAATAAGAGTTTTAGCATATTTGTCTAGAACTGGTGGAGTATTTTTAATTTTGCGATACATTAAAGGTTGTGTAAACATAGGTTCATCAATTTCATTATGACCATTTCGTCTATATGATACAATATCAATAACAACATCTTTGTGAAAAGTTGCTCTCCATTCTGCAGCAACTTTGCAAACATGCATCACTGCCTCAGGATCATCCGAATTAACATGGAAGATAGGTGCATTCACTACTCTTGCAACATCTTTTAAAAATTTAAAAATAATTTAAATGAAATTTAATTATTAATTTAAATCATTAACTTATAAATAAACTTTAAGATATGAAAATATTACTTTTTATATGTAATATTTACCAGTACAGTATGGAGAAGATCGTGAATGTCTTGGATCTGTTGTAAATCCAATTTGATTATTCACCACAATATGAATAGTACCATGAGTTGTGTAATCAGGCAAATCTGATAAGTGCATTGTTTCAAAAACGATACCCTGTCCACAAAATGCAGCATCACCATGCAGAAGAATAGACATGACCTTAAATTCAATGATAAAAATTTAATATTATTTTGTTAATAATGCAAATTATTATTTAAATTAAAAACTAATATGAATTGTTATTATAATTGTTATATCGCACCTTTTTGCCTTCACCATCACCACGATAGAATTGTTCTGCGCGAGTCTTTCCTTGCACTACTGGATCAACAGCTTCCAAATGTGATGGATTTGCCACTACAGCCAAACGAATGTTTTTATTTGTTACTCGATTTAGACGCTCAATATACGTTCCCAAATGATATTTAACATCACCGGATCCCTAAATTATTAAGAATAAATAAAATATGCATAATAAATCAAATTTTATAACATATGTTATATATGCTTACATCATCAGCTGCTTCAAGAGCAGCAAATTGAGTAAATATTTGACTTAAAGGCTTGCGGCATACATTAGCAAGGACATTTAAACGACCTCGATGAGGCATACCCATAACTATGGATTCAACTCCTAATTCAGTTGATTTATCAATTACTTGCTTCATAGCAGGAATTAGAATTTCACATCCTTCTAAACCAAATCTTTTTTCAGATGACCATTTACGTGCAAGAAATGCTTCAAATCTATAATAGAAAAATATAATACAAAAAATAGGATTAAACATATTATTTGTTGCTGATTTAATATATAAATATTGATATTTTAATATATATACCCAGTTGCACGAGTTAATCTAGCCAAAATAAGTCTCCTTTCATCATTTGTCATTTCCATAATACCGGGTGTCTCCATTTTTTGCCGGATCCAATTACATTGTTCTAAGGAGTTAATAAACATAAATTCCACACCAATGTGACCACAATAAGCAGCTTCTAGTCTCTTTAAGATTTCACGAAGAGGCAATGATTTTTCTTTGCCTCCGATAAAAGTGGTGGACGGTAATTTGAAAATACGATCCATATCCGACTCCTCTGTAGAATGTGAATAATAAAATAATTAATTTAAAAAAAAAATGAATACTATAAACAACAAGTGTCACATATTTGTAACAATAAAAAATTTAACTTCAAATAAATTTTTTTTTAAATACTTGCTATATGTAATACGCACCTTTTTTAATTAAAGTATAATATACATATATTTTTTTTTATCACTGATACTGAAAATGTGAATTTTTTAAATTTATGAAGCAAAAAAATAAAAAAAAGATAACTTTGTACAATACGAAACTTAAATGCAATATTTTTTATATTCGCACTTTTCTATCTTCGTAACTTAAAAATATATAAATAGTTTTTTTAATAATATTACGTGTAAATATATGCAAAAAGTTTGACGCATAATATATGCATGCATTATATCTTAAAAAAAACCAATAATCAAGATTATTGGTTTAACAAAATATAACAAACCTTCTCCACAATATTTATAAAAATAAAAATAAATTGAAAACTGAAAAAAATATTCAAATATAAAGCTGTAAACCTTAATGAAGCATTATTAGTAAAAACAATCACCAACAATACCAAAATGATAACACTACAATAATATTATAAAATTTTTAAATATATATATTATTGATTACACAATTTATAAATTAAAATAAAAAAGAATATAGAAAAATATAAAATTTGAAAAATAATGAATGTATAAAAGATATTTAATAAATAAATAAAAAATTGAAAAGCCATATTTACAAATATGATTTATAAATAATTATACTTATTTTTCATTATATTAAATATCTTACATTATTATTTTAAATTATTATAAATATAATAATAATATGATATGTAATTTAATTATTATATTTTCTCTAATTCTTCCCCCAGTCAAAAAAAAAGAAAAATTTAAAAATTATTCCTGGCACAAATATCTTTACAGCAAAATATAACAGTCTTTCAAACAATATTCATACAAAAAACCCAAGCACCTTTACAATTTGTTTGCAACACCAATTTTTATATAATTCCATAATGAACCAGCGCTTCCCAAAGATACTAAAAATTTACAAAGACTTTAAATTGGACTTTCATTTGAATTATAATTCTTACATACTTTTCATAAGTGCAGCTATTTTGTATTGTAGTTCCTGTGAGTAAGTTGTAGTACGTGCTCTGTTTCCTGTGGACATTAGACTTGAACTGAATAATTAAGTTATTGAATTTTTTTTATTTATATTATAATAAGGCCTTGTACCTAAATATATTTAAATAAAAATAATTTTATTTTGCTAACATTTAGTCTAATTAAAATTCAAGACTTTTTTTATATTTATAATGCTGTATTTTGTGACCAGGAAAAAAATGTAATAGTATATTAATTCATAATAATATAATAAATAATAAATAATAATAAAAACAACATAATAGCATTAAGTATCATATTGTAATGAAAAAAATTTATAATACATCATATAAATATTTTTAAAATAAAAATGTTAAAAAAATAATAAAATGAAATTGTTCCAAATAATTCATTTTTTTACTATTCTTTTAATGTATCGAAATACCTCAATTAAAGTGCGTCACACAGTATCTTTTTATTTTTGCTTTATACAGAGACACGTTCATTTGGGCTTACCGAATGAATAATGATTATAGAGCAACTCTTGTGGATGTCTATCATCAAGATCAGCGCTGTTGATGCCAAGTGGATCCAATTTAGCGATATGATGGCCACGAATCTGTCAATTTAACGCCACATTCATACGAACCAAATAATTTTTAGTTTTCAAACTTATCAACTCATTATATACATTAAAATAAATTACTGTGATAGATGTTTACTTAAATATGTTTTAAAATATTTATTTATATGTATTGAAAAAAGAAAGAGAAAGAAAAAGAGACAGACAGAGAGAAAATTTTTTTTTTAAAAAACGTAACATCACAGTAATTAAAAACAAACATATTATAAAAATAAATATTCGTTAATATTTTAACAATTAAAACATTATATATATATATATACATATTTTCTGTTATTAAACTTGTTAAAGTTATTTATATACTTAAAAAATATACTAGAAATATTTAATTGTTATTTCATAATTTTTTGAATAATTAAATAAACAAGTATATAAAAATTAAAATAAAATTCTGTTATAGATAAAAAATCAATAATTATAATATAATAAAGTTAAATTGTTCCAGAAACAAACATTCTCCAAATAATAATTGCAAACATATAAAAGCAAAGCTGATAACATCATTTGCAAGCATGCAAAGCAATGATTTCCAAATTTTTCTTACCTTAGATAATTTTCTTGTACACATTATTTAATATATCATAAATAATTACACATATATTATAGAATAATAATATAAGAACTATTTACATATTTTCATTTATATACTTAACATATTATCAATACATTAAATTAATTACAAAATATAAACTAATAAACATTCCATATTTTTTTAAGAAAAACATTTTCAGTATCAGTAAAATTTATCATGGATTTACATTCACATAACACCTTCTTATTCTATTCAATATTTATATTTAATATCTGTAATAATTCTTTCATTATATTATTAATATTTTTGTCCTCTAACATATAAATATATAAGAAAAACTATTTTAATTATATATTTTATAACATATAATAATTCTTTTTAAAGAAGACTTCACAAGAATATGGAAAATAAAAATATATTTGTCATATAATGATTAGAATATTTGAGAAAAAAAAGATATAATAATCAAGAAGGAGTTAATATGTATGATAAAAACCATGTTTATTTTTATGAAGTGAAATATGATATAACTGGTGAAGGTGTTTTAAAAATAATATGAAAGTATCTAATAATATGAAAGTATTAATATTTTGATGAATTTTGACAAAGGTAACAAATAAATATAAATTAAAGCCAAATTTAAAATGATATATATATTATGAATGACACACCTTTACCTTATGATAGACGTAAAAATTGAAATAATAGTTTAAGGAATAGGTTTGGGTAAAAGCCTTACCAAGCATATATTGTCGCAGAACCTGTTCTGGAGATCCCTTGCGGGCTGCATAATGTGTATGTATCAGGTCTGTTTGCATGATACCCAGTGGGTCCAGATCAGCAACTAAGTGACCTCGAGCCTATATGCCAATAAATAATTCCAAAACGACCCCAAAAATGTATATCAGTTTTTCTATTTATTACTACTATACATTACTACCATATAAAGATACATTTAATATTGATATTAAAATTGTAACTACCCCTTAACTATTAACTATCTTTAATACTAATTATTACATTAGCACATTAAAATTTTTAATTTATACATTTTTAAAACCACATAAAATTATATTTAGAATTTTTTAAATATGTAAAATAAATAATAAAATTAGAAATATTGTAGCCTTTATATTAAATTTTTGGTTGAATTAATAAAAAAAATATTAATCTTAATCTATTATTGTAAATAACTATTTTTAATAGTAGAGTTTGTTTTATAATTTTATTAATTTTTAATTGATTTCTTTTATTATGTATTAATAATTATGTAATTGTGATATATTATATATGATATACAATGATAATGTATTAATGACACAATTTATAACATTTTAATATATAGCCTGGGAAATATTTAACTGTAAAACATGCTAAAGGAAATAGATGCAATAAGCATCTGGAATGAGATTATTATGCAATATTTGACTTATCTGATATTTCTAATCAGTATTTGAAATATTCATTTTTCTAATGATAGCATGAAATGATGAATTATTTCATGAAACACATGATAGCCCTTAATAAATCAGTTTCAATATCAATTTCTTATGTCCTATATTTCATAATTTTGTTTTTTTCTCCTTTTTTCATTTACAAAATTAATATATTAATTAGATTAGTAAACAAAAATATGATATTAAGAAATAAAAAAAAGAAGAAATTAGGACATGGAAATTGAAAAGAAACTCTTTATGTCACATGCAATATGATAGTAAAAATTTCCCTTCAACATAAAACATACATACAATGTTTCTAGAACACATGCTACAATGTTTCAAGATCAAATAATGATTGAATTACGTTCAAAATATTAAGACATTTTTTTTCAATAATTTCAGAAAATAAAATAAGACATCTAAAAGCTTTAACATGAAGCCAAAATGTTTACTTAAACTGAATATCTCATAAGATAAATGAAATTGTTTAAAAATATATAATAAACATATTTTTTGTAATATATATAAGAAATTTGAAGTGCTTGAAAATATATTTTTGAGATTTCTATTTTTTTTTTTAAATACATAATATAAAATTAATATACCTGATAAGAACGAATAATAGCTTGAACAGCCAGATGATCATCAATTATCTTTTCAGTAATAGGTATTTGACTTAATTGAGAACTTCCACCAAGTGGTAATAATGCTCCTAATGGAACTTGGTTATGACTTGGAGCAAGAGAAGGAGGAGCCTGATATGCAAGACCTGGTGCAGCTCCAGCAGTACTGCTACGAAAAAATGAATCCCAAGACTACAAAAATAATAAAATACAAATAAAATTATTATTATATTAATATTTATATTAATAACAATAATACATTTTATAAATTTATTACTGACCACATGTACACTATGAGGATCTTGTAGCCATGCATTATACATTTCTTCTACATAAGAGCTAGAACTTCCATTGAGAAAAGGTTCTGTGGCTACCCGATTGCTATACTTTCTGGCTGATTTGGCAATCAATACCTGTGTAGTTCTTGTCAAAGGATGGCTTCGTACCAGCCATGAAGCAAACCTTTCAGGTTTGCACATTCGAGGTGCTAAAGGAGTTAATGTACTAAATACTGTCCTTGCCTTATACATTTTTACCTGAAACAAATAATAACATTATAAAATATTTATATTTTGTTTATATTATTTGCTTTTATTTATATTTAGGAAGAAGACAAATATTAAATAAAAGATAAATAAATTTTATCAATTTACTTTAAAATATAAAATTTTATCTATGCTAATTAAAATATAATATATATCTGATTGTCTAATATAATAACATATAATTATATCTATACATATCTTGATTCGTTTCTTTTTCTATATATGAATGTAATAGCTTTAAACTTAACTTTTTTTTACCCAGAAATAAAAAAGCATTAATATGAGTGATATATTATATTTAAAATAAATTAATATTTTTTCTTAAATAATCTAATATATTTTCCTAAAAAGTAATTTTCTTATGAAATCATTTTGTAAGATTATTCTATTTATAAAAAAATATTTTTAAATTTCCTTTTAATTATAATTGCACAATCACATATGATTGCCAACTTTAAAATTTAGTACATGATGAAATCAATCAATTTATGTATCATGTACAATTATGGAAAATAAATATTTAAAAAAAATTGATAACAATATTAATTATTATTAACAAATATTTGTTTGATAATAAATAATAATTTAATATATCAATTTAATATAATTATCAAAATTATATTAAATTGATATATTAATTTAATATCAATATAAATTATTAAATTTTTATTAATACATTAAAATAAAAAGATAATAATGATAATAATAAAATAATGATATATTTAGATTAAAAAATTTTTTTTTATTATAATTACATATAAAAAATGAAATATGTACTATAAATATATAATAAATTATATCTTATGAATATTAAAATTTCTTTATAATAATTAAATAATATTAAAAAAAAAAAATGAAAAAGAAAATTCAGTATAAATTTGAAAGTTAGAATACTAATATATATATAAATATACGATCATAAACATTAATAATAAATAAGAAATATATCATAAATTAATTTAATATTTCCATAATCAGCATAATATATCATTAATATAAAATAAATAAACAATCATCTATTTTAAAATCAAGTAAAGAAGTCAAAATACATTATAAAAATTCATAATAAATTCTTTGTTCAATTTCATTATGTAAATTTATATGACAAGAAATAAATATATATGACAGTAAAAATATTAGATTAGATCATAATTTATATTAGTTTAAAATTCATTTTAATATTTTAATAAATAATATTATTATATTATACAATTTAAATTGAAAGCAATAAAAGAATATTCATAATAATTATGATAAATAAACGATAATAAATTATCAATCATTAGAAATGTATTATGAGTAATTTTATGAATATATATATCAATTAGAAATATATAAAATTTATATAGGATTTTGAGTAAAATAAAACAAAAAACGATAATAAATGCGTATGACAAAATATTGACTTAATTTTCTTTATTATGTAATTTATATCGCCAAATATAAATATATATTTATTTTTCAAATTTCTGTAAATAAATTTAAAAATTGTAAGTTTACAGATTTGTGTTTATGATCATTTTATAAAAAACTTGTAATGAAAAATAAACGGCAAAAATCAATTGTTTTTAAATAAATTTTTGGCTTATGAAATATTTGAAAAAAATTATGTTCATTTATAAATAATATAAGAAATATATGACATTTCTTCTAAAAACGTGATTAAATGTCAATCGTCTTTTACAGATAAGAAAAGAGTAAATAAAAATACTAAGATTTTAAATTTAAAGAAAACGTCTCTGTAGAATTCATTATAAAATTCTAAATAGCTATAGCGATTACACAATTGCATTTATATCTAAATGTATGAAAAAATAATATTTTTCATTCATATACAATCGCATTATAGGTTATTGATTCAATTGTTAATAGTTAATTTTAATTATTATATAATATGAAAATATAAATAAAACTATTAAATTTTTAAAGTTCTCGAATTTGTTTTGTCTGCATTTGTTAAGTCAGGTGACTATTTTTGACTACTGCAACAATTTTACGTAATCGAAAATGTCACCAAAGAAAATTGTAAGATGGAATAATTTTTATTATTAAAATTAACTTTCTTTACACAGAATGATTGACAATTATTAGTAAAATTCATATTCTTCATTAAATTTATAATTTAAAAAATTAAATATAAATGAAATACAAATTTACATACCTGATGTTAACGCAACACGATGACAGACTATCCACCATTTACAACTCACAAGAAGACCGAACTACGTCGTCTTAAAATATGATTAAAAGGTAGACCTCAGCGCACCTAACGACTAAATATTGCATATCATTATTATAATTTGATTTTGAATGTATTTTGAATCTATTTTACAAAATATAATTAAATATAATTTTTTTTGTTTATTATTAATCTTTGAATTTATTAATTTCTTTAAATATTTGTAAATTATTATGTCATTTGTTATATCATAAAAATTAATTTCTCCTTTCAATTTATTTAAAAAAATAATAATTAATTTGATTCTTGCTTAATATTGAATAATTAATGATTAACTTTAAAAATAAAATATGCATCAAAATTTAAGAATTTATATAATATAAAAAAAGATTTTTATCAATTTTTATTTTTTTAAAAAGGTATTTTGCCTCTTTAAATTAAAAAATCTTCAATTGTTATTTTTCAATAAATTCAATTTTTTTTATTTTCTTCTATTAATTATATAATTCTAATTCTATATTAATCCTAATTATATTATAAAAAAGTTATGTATGTAAAATTACAAAGATTGTGTCAAATTACAAAGTGTCATAGATTTTATGACTGAAATTAGACAAAGATTGTTTTTAATATGAATCCTTTAATTTTTATTCGTTTTATGAATTTTATATAAAAATATATAAAATTCATAAATTTTATATGTATATAAATATTTTAATAGTAATTAATTTTTTCAATAATAATTCAACAATATTATTATAATAAAATATTATATTTAAATTGTGTGAAGAAACGAAAATCGATATTGAAAAAAATAAAATTTAAGTATTTTAAAATTCTGGTAAGAACTAAAATTTTCCGTTAACGATTTTCTTTTAATGAAAGAAGAACATATCGGAAACAAAAGATATATATGTAAAAATGTAATCGATAAACAATAAAAGCGTAACCTACGAAATTCTTCCTTCTTATTTCTTGAATTTTTATAGATTTCTTTTAGTTTTATATTATTACAAATTTCATTTATTCGTTAAAAAATTTAAAATTTTTAATATTGATCTTACTTATGATGGTTATTTGATAATTAAATTATGTATATTAATTAATTTAAAACAATATGGATATTAATAACAAGAAAAAATATTGCTCTGGTAATTATATATTTATTATTTTATAATTCAACATGTTTTTAAGCATGCTACATATTATTTTTTATTATATTCTACATTAACAATATTATATTAGTAATATATCTAATTATATTGATGTTTATTTATTTAGATGTAAAAAATGTAAAACAATGGTTGCATTCTACAAAAGAAAGATGTGATTCGTTAAAATCTCATATGAAATATATGAAGATGTTATATCATGATATGCCAAAAATACAAGAAAATAAAAAGACATTGTATAGTCCAAATTGGAAAGATTCTAAAATTAAGACTTCTAATAATGATCAAACTATAATTTCCAAACAGATGAATTATAATAATTCTTTGGAAAATTATTCTGATATTGAATGTATGTTTGTAAATGAAAATGATGTAATAAATATTAACATTTGATGTTTTTTATTACTTTATATTTTGTTATTATTGCAAAATTATAAAAATAAGTTCAACAAACAAATTCTGTTACAGACAATATAATTCACAAGGATGAACCAATAACATCAAGTTTAGTAAATATTATATCAAAAATTAATCTACAAGATAAAGAGGAAGAAAAACTACAAAATTTTGATAAACAGAAAGCAGCAGGAATTGAAGTTTCTTCAATTACACCTCGAACGTATGATATTCAGAATATACATATACAATCAAAATCATTATTACCAATTCAGAAAGAAAACATGGTAGTATGTATCATGTTTAAATCATGAATATATTTGATACATATTCTAAAGGAAGTTGTTCTTCATAACTATATTTATAAAAATCTTATTAACAGTGTGAAGAACACAATCACAATTGGCAACTCCCATATCAAAAGCATTTAACAGAATATTCTACAGAATTGATAGAAAATATTGAATGTTCAAACAAATCATTTGAACAATTAATTCTGGATAATCAAAATGATTATATACTTCAAGAATCACCATCTATAAGAGATAATATAAAACTGAATATTTCTGGTAATTTAAAAGATAGACCCAGTGATAAAAATAAAATTTCTGTAAGAAGTGAGAAAAAAGAAAAAGCAATTTCTTCAGCATTATCAAGCAAGAAAGGTTCTTTATGTAAACTAGATGATATTGTTTCATTGAAAAAGAAACGAAGAAGAAAAATAAATTGTTCTAATTCAAGGAGTACTGTAACCACAAGAGAAACAGTTCTTTTAGGAAAAAAGGATACAAAAAGACGAAAACAAAAAAGTATCATATAAAGATGTTCATTTAAGAACTTTATATTGATTTTTATATATATTTTAGATAGTGTAAGTAATCGTCATACATTCAAGTCTCAACAAGCATCTAATGAAGTAGTGGAAATTTATCATAATGCTGCAGCAAAGAGTGGTAGCACATCTGCTATTCCTAGTAAACATTCAAAACTTGAACATCACATGAACTATATTAACATGTTAAAATCTTCAACTATAAATAAACGACAGAACATGTCTATAAATTCAAAATGTGAAAGTAATAATTATGCAAATACTTGTGATACTAATATAGATGGTCTTCAAAATTGTTCCCAAAGACAATATCAATCTGGACAGAAAGTAGAGTAAGGTCTTATAATAATGATTATATAAATGATAACATTAAATATAATATATATTTCTACTTTTAGAGGAAAAAATACAATTACTAATGATCTAAATTATAATTTGGAGGTTTCAACCACTCCCTTATGTACTATGGAAAAATATAATTCACATCAGTGTCAACATGCAATTATACAAGCATCATATTGTAATCCAATAATTACTCATAATTATGAAATGCCAACTTTAGCTTCAAAATTGAAAAGAGCAAATCGATCATATTTCAGTAGATTCAATTTTCGAAATATACCTTTCGTAGTGGGTACTTCTGTAACCCCAAGTCATAATTTAGGTTTAAATATACAACAAGTATGTTATTAAATATAAAAATGAGCTGTATTTATTATTATAACTTTTCTTTATTTAAAAGGTTTTAAGTATAATGAAAACAAGACAAACTGCTACGACTGGAATTACTCCTCTTCTTATTCGTAAAATTAGCAGAGGTATGAAACCTGCATCTATTCTTATAGAACAAATAAACGATCAACAGAGTAAACTATCTCATATGAATTCTCAAATGAATTCTCAAATGAATGCACATCTACAAAAAGAAAATTTATTTATGGGTAAAGGTGAACACTTATTAGAAAATGAAAATATGTTTTTGAAAGGAGTAAGTAATGTAAATTTAAATGTAAATATAAAATCAAGTCTTGAACAATATCAAAATATACAACAAAAAATTAATGGCGATATAAATAAATATGAAAACCTTCATAAAAAAAAGGTTTGTTTATTGAAAAATTCAAAGCAATATCACTAAAAAAAATTCATATTTTATTTCAAAATATAAAAGTCATGTCTATTTTCAGGATACTAAATCAGAAAATCAATTAAATACATTAAATACAGCACAGATATTACATGCAACAGATAATAAAATGTTAAAATTGTTTGCTTCTCATCAAAATGTAAATTCTAAAATGGAAAATCCAGAGATACAGTCAAAAATTTATCAGGTGAAATCTTGCAAAGTAATAGATTGTTTGAGAATATTAATTTAAAACAAATTATAGGGTAGTATATGTGATAAACACAATTCCAATACCACAATAGTTAATCATTCTCAAGATTCAAAAGGAATACAAGAAGTTCTTATTAATCTTCATGACCAATTTGAAGAAATGAACACGTAACTTAAACTAATTTCTGCAAAAATATAAAATTACATAATCTATGTATTAATTAAATATTTTTTAATCAATTATATAGGAGATATGAAAGATTACAAACAAAAGCAAAAAAATACAGTGATAAAGAGTTAGAAGAAGAAATATTACATTTAGAGAAAGAATTAAGTATTAAAGAAGCTGAAATAAATGCTGTTGTTAATTTATATAAAGAGGTAAAATAATTCTTAAATTATGATATTTTATTATATTTAAATTATTATATTTTATGATCTAATTATAATATTTTTAATAATTCACAAGTTGAAAATTTATTATAATTGCTTTACTTGTTAATCTTAGGTAATGGCATTGAAACATCAAATGAGATTGTTACAAAAAAAGAATAGCTATGTTTGTATATCAACTGAAATTCCATTGGGTTCAGATAAATTATATACAACTGTTCCATTTACATCAACTAAACCTAATGGATCAAGTTTTCAACATAAATCTCTTCATAAAAGAGGAAATAGTATTATTGCAAGGGAACCTACTTCACTTCGTTTAGCCGGACTTTTACGGCAAATTCAAACATTCCAAAAACAATTAAAACTGATGTCATGGTAATAGTGTATTTTAGTGGATCATATTTAATACATAAGCTGAAATTATTAACAAATTTGTTACATGATATTTATTGAAATGATTATTTATGTAATATCATATTAAATGATGGTCTAAAATTTGATCAAAAAATGATAATAATATATAAAGTATAAAACAAATAAAATTTGTAATAATTTTTCTTAAGTAAATATTTGTGTTGTGTAGTAGAAGATTTGTCATTTATCATTATATTATTTAAAAAAATATGATGATAATTTATATTACATTAAGAATTTTATTTTAGGGTTATTCTGTATAATAGAAATCATACTTTTAGTAGACCACATACTTCTTTTATTCAATTCTGTGTGCTACTTGTTATAATGAATAGATTTGTATAGTTTTATATATTTATTTACGCATCTACTTTATATAGTTATATCGTTTACACATATATACATAATAAGTTTTCAAATGTTTTCAAATATTGCAGAATAATTAAAATTATTATAGTATATAAATCTTTATCGGTTTTTTAATTTTGTTTTTAATATGATATTTTTAATAGATGTACCGTCAAAACTATCTCTTTTTTTTTTCTATGCAATAACGTCTGATCATTCGTAATAATAACTTATTTTTCATTAAGAAATTTTAACCAATTACTAACAAAAATATTAATCTTACAAGTAACTACATAGCTACATAAAATTATATGTTATAAAAAATCATGCAAAATTGGGTTTCATTTTAAAAATTTCATGAAGATATAAATTTCATTTCTATATATGATCTAAAAAATTTTATTTCATAGAATATTAATCATTTCTAAGGCAGTATTGTTTTTTTTTTTGTTTTATCATAAAGATCATACTAAAAATTGATCAAAATAATATATCTGATAGTTAATATAAAATAACTTATTTTATATTTTGCAAATATATTAATAGATATAATAATAATAATAATGTTATAACATATGTAATATAATATTAATATTATAATGGATATAATATTAAGCTCGGAAGGAAGTCATACAAAAAAATTGTCTTTTTTAATTATTAAAAAATATTAAAAAATTATAAATTTTATTAAATTAAATTGCCAAATTTTTCACCATAATTTTTTACTCCAACTTTTTTCTCTTTTCTTTTTCCTTTTCTTTCTTTTTTTCTTTTTTCTTTTCTTTTTTTTTTTTTATAAAGAAATGTAACATTGTTCAAGTTATTATTTTTATTTTACGATCTTTTAAACAGATCATCAATCTCAATTTCCTTCTACGAAGGAGACGGCCGAAAACATTTCCTCACGTCAAGAAATCGTTTCCACAAAAAAACTTAAATCCTTCTCACACACATTCTCTCATATTAATATAAGTAATATATCTCTCATATTATATATCACAGACTAAAAATGCTTTGGTCTAAAAAATCTTTTTCGGTTTCATTCACATTCCGCATATACTAATTCAGCGGATAAAATTTATAACAAACATTATTTGGATTAATATAAGATTAAAATATTTAAAAATATTTTAAATAAATTTTTTTATATTAGTGTGCGAAATGGATTAGCGCTAAGAATTGGGGCCGCCATAATTTTTATATGATAAACTCTATATAAATTATAATATATTGCAAGGAATCAATTGAAATTATGAATATATTTTAGAAATTTTTTTATAATCGTTTTAAAAATTTGAACAATCAATATTAATTTAGATTAAAATTTTAAATCGCATACACACACACACACACATATATATATATATATATATATATATATATATATATATATATGATTTCCTACTATTATTTTTTTTTAATTTTTAGTACATATTTAAAATTACAATTAAGCTCGGTAGCTTATTTTTGTAATTATAATAAGAAAAAATGCGAACCCCTTTGGCGCACTTCCATAGATTTAATAAAAATTGATTTGCAAAATTATTTCTTTCATTTAATATGATTTAAACTCAAAATATAGCACCTTCATTTAAGACGCCTTATCAAGTTGAATTTTAAGGCTATTGTTTACATATTTGCATTATTTCAAAATAATTGCCTTAAAATTTCACTTATACAAATATAAAACGGAAAAATTAACGAGGTTTTAGTAAATATGTTTAATACAGCTATAAGACTGTAACAGTTTATAGTACTCTACAATTATAACATGTGATATTTCTTACAAGGTACTTACATTACAAATAACCCCACAGATCTGTTTATTCTTAACGTTCAATTTGATAAAGATCTTTGAATAATAAAATAAACATTAATTTTAATTTAAATAATATATAATTTACATATTTGTTTCTTTTCTTTCTATATTATCCAATTGATATATTAATTTTAAAAAAAAATAATATTCCATATTATGAAATATAAAGAGATATAAATTTAATAATAACAATTTAAAAATATAAATAATACCACTAATTATTAAAATAAATTAAAAGATGCAAATATGTAATGATTAAAGAAAGATTAATATAGAATATGCTTGTTACATTTCATTCAATCATGAATGATTATTTTCATACTTTACCATTTTTCATTTTTAACATTTCTTTTATATTACTTTTGTATTTTATCTATTGATTTTTAGTAAGATATAAACATATAATAACTTTTTAATTACATTTCATTTTTTTTGTCTTCTTGTTCTCTCGTATATTCCATTTAATGAAACATAAAAAAATGATCTTAAAAAAATATAAAAGAACAATGTAATTTTATCATAACATATTATATATGCAAATAATTTAAAAAGAAAATATAAACTCTTTAAATTTCTATTAAAAAGTGATGAATCTTTAAATAACATTGATAGAAATATGTACAAAACTTTAAATAGAGTAAATCAGTGGCTTTTCTTTTTCTATTTTTTTTTCTTTTTTTATCTTGTTATGTGATGTTCTTATTTGTATAATAGGCAGAGTTTACAATAACCATAAGCAATAAGCATTTCCTTATTTTAATGAATTTGACGAGTATTTGAAGGAAATTGCGAGTGCAAATCGACAGATTGTTTATAACGCCACTGTTTTTTTTCTAACTATTAATGTTTAAATTTCAAATTACTAATTTGATACTAATCTTATTATTTATTATCGTATGATATCACTTCATAATATGTACTTCAATGAGTTATCAATATAAGAAGAGTCTTATTAAAATAATATATATAATTATAATAACGAAATTTTTTGTTATTCAAAATATTTCGTTACAAATATCATATTACACGCAGTAACTATTTTTCAAAGTTATAAAGAAATTAATTTGTCAATAAAATAAATTCAGTTGCAATTAATATTTATATTAATCGTACATTTTTTGTAACTCAGAATATGTTCTATACAAGTTTAATGTTCTTTAAAACAGATTGTTGACTAATTAGAATTATACATAATAAAATCAAATTATTATATTATAATCAGAGACAAATTTCCATTCTTTTTATAAAATATTTTGATTTCTATTAAGTTTAAATCATCTGCCTTGCTTTAATAATCTTAGTTTTTCTTAACATCTCTATTATATTGTTATATTTATAACTGTATGTCATATTAGGTTTCAATTGTATAATCACTGCACATATATTTTGGATGTCAAATTTCTTTAGATGTAAATTTCAAGGCATCCATTAGATACTGCATCAAGCATTTTTAGCTATAAGAGCATCGATTAGTCGAAGTTTTGCTTTTGCCTGTTTATACGATTCGTAAACGGTTGTAACTTGCGGGCCACGATCTTCTCTTTGCATTCTACGACCAGTACGAGCTTCAAACTGTGCTTCTAATTCTTTTAAAGCTCGTCGTAAACGTTTTTTCTCTTCTCTAGTTAATTTTTGTTGAACTAATAATTCTTCTCTAAGACAGATAAAATTGTATAATAATATAATTGGTTAATTTGATTATTTTTAAGAAATTGATTTTAATAAATTATATATTAGAAACTCACTGTGGTAATGCATGAAGACTTTCATTGTTACTACGACTTCCTTCGCTACTGCTATGCTGACTATCACTATCAGTTGGTAATTGATCTACCGAATCTATACAATCCAAAATACCTCTATGTGACATATCAGGTTCACTAGCTCTTCTTTCTGTATCAGATGAATTATTAGGTAAATTAGACGATGTAAAATCCATTGCTTCATGTTCCAAAATAGTAGCTAGTTCTGAAATACTATCTTTATTTTTGTTCTGTAAAAGATATATTTAAAAATAATTTATACATCTATATAAAATTTTATCATTATTAAGTTTATAAAATTCAATATCACTTACCACGCCTGCTCTAATAAGTAGTCTTTTTAAAGTTCTATATTTATCATATAAAGGTCGTACAATAGCTCTATCTTCTTTAGAAACTGGTCTTCCAAAAGTATTTTCAATATGAAGCAAAGCTTTTTGAACAGCAGTTTTTTCATCTATTAGTTGTTCATAAGTTAGTTCTTCCATATTTTCGGGTCTGTTATACTTTATTCTTTTTTCATTTAATTTCTTTTCTATTTCTTTTATCATTTCTTCCATTGACATTGCTCTAGACTTTTCTTGACTATTATTGTTGTTTATTGGACTATCATTAGCTATTTTTGTTTTATTATTTTCATTAGCTAATAATGCACTAATCGGATCTTCTTTTAATAACTTATGTTCTTTTCGCAATTTACTTAATTCTGTACATAATCGTTTTATATCTCTGTTACTCATTTTATCAGAATGACTTGGACGATAACCAAAATTTTCTTCAAATTCGTCTTCATATTTCTTTATCTTTTTTTTCAAACCATTTATATATTTAGTCAAGTTTTTTAATCCAAGTTCTGCAATATTTGGAGCACTAGGTTGCATTTCATTTTCAGAATAAAAACGTCTAGGTAATAATAATGAATTTCGTGGAGAAAGCATAGCTTCTACTCTAGCATCAACAGCTTCATCCTATAAATATGCGATTAATATGTAATATTATTATTAAAAATAAATAATAATAAAGACTAATACTCTACTATCGTTTACATTTTCTTGTCGTTGAAAAGTCCAGTTCGTTAAACTGGGATTATTTAAATCTTCATGACTAACTGTTGGCGGACGAGCAGGAGATGGTGATCGACTCGGTCCGCTGCTCAACATTTCCAAAAAACTTTGTGCTGGAGAACCATTACAACTATTAGAATTTGATGATAAGTTATAAATGTTATCAGCTTCTTCTTCGTTTTCCTAATAAAAATATTTTAGTTTTAATTTATAATAAAAATACTATATATACGTTCTTTTTTTTTTTTCTTTTTCATACAATTCAGAACATATGGAAATTTTACCTTACTAGAATTTTCTGTGTCCGCAATCTTATGCACTTTTCTTCTTCGAGGTTGCCTTCGTCCTCTTGGAGTAATACTTCGACTGAAACGTTCGCTACTTCTTAATTTTTCAGCATCACATTCAAATTTTTCTGTTTCTAAAACTGTTTCACAAGGTGAAGAAGTTGGTGGAGTTTTCTTGGATATAGGTGAAACATTTGTCCTTTCATGCAAAGGAAGACTTCCGCATCTCTATAAATAAAATAACTTATGTTCGTGAAAATTTGGAATTATATATTATATATTATAAATATAAATATAAATAAGTATCACCTATATTTAATATTTATTAAAAAAAACTTACCACACCATGACCCATGTCTTGTCCAAGTTGGGATAAAATATGTAAATGTTTTTCGCTATTAAAATCTTCGTGACTGCTCACGCGTCTAATTGTATCTGTGGTTTCAGCAGGACTTTCAAGAACACGCTCCTCACTACTGCTTCTAAAAAAGTTCAATTCAAAAGAAAATAAAAGAATTCATTAAATTTAACTCTTTCGCTACTACAGGCGACTCTATAGTCGCTCTGTACAAGATGCCACTGAGGTATTACGAACGATTATAATCGTTCTGCATAAGATACCGCGTATCGTATGATATGACGAGTTGACGATATGATGATTGAAATTATTGCACATCGAGTATCTTTTTCTGGAAATATAGCATCAATATTTTGTTTTTATCATCAATTTTTTTTTTAATAAACACGTTAAAGCAACGATCTTTCTCGAGCACCGTGCACATTTTTGGTGCAGCAGCTCGTTCAATGGGAATGCCGCGGCGGAAAAGTAGCGAAAGAGTTAATATCTAATTTCTTGAATGAAAAACTATTTTCATTTCACTATACCTTATCAATTTTCGTTCTTGACAACACGATTCGTGACGTTCTTTACGTTTGCGCGGTTTCAGCGCGCAAAGTAATGATGCACCTTCAAAATCTTTTGGTTCGTCCTTTGAATCTTTGCAAATTTTACAATCACTTGCAGGGATTACACCATTCACCACGTTATCACGAATGCTGAAAAATCAGTAAATAGTGGACTTAAAAATTTCTATTAATAATATCATTTTTAATTATTTTTTACAAAAATATTATTATTAATTAATATAACAATTTAAAAATAGAGAATTACGAAAATTCCTAGCACTGACATGAAATTTTTAAACATAATTCTTGCTTTAATAAGGATAAAAAAGAATGATAAAAAGAGAAATTAATATCTAATTTATCAAATATATAAATATATATATAATAGTTCTAATAAATATTTCCATTATAGTTCCAAACAAAAAATAATGTTTTTAATTTTTCAAACTGATTTTTACTTCTTATTATTATTCTTATTATTACTAACTCTTATTCTTGTACGATTTTGTATAATATGGCATTCTTTGTGAATCAATTTGTAATTCAATTTGTAATTCAATTTGTAATAAAATTTGTAAATCAGAATTTAAATTACCAAAAGATTTTATGTAATAATATATAATAATAATATCATAAAATATATTTTAAATGCTAATAATAGCAGCAGAATTAACAGTAACAGAATTATAGTAGTATAATATAGTAGTAATAATATAGTAACAAAAGTAATAATATAGTAGTAAAAAAATTACACAATATAAATACATTTAATAATCTATTGCAATAATATAATATTTGCATACATTTCTTTTTTCAAGAATATATTTTTGAATATGTAAGAATTGAAAATATATATGTATTTACATATATATTAATATATAATAATAATTTAGTTTTTAATATGAACACTGGCATTGAAATATATGATTCTAAAAATATTTTCCTGCAAATATTTATTATAATAAATTTACATATACTTGTCGAATTTTATATTCTTCCTATTTTTTTATTTCTTTCAACTCTCAATTTCTACTATTAAAAACTAAAAACTAGCACAATAATCAGAAATTATGATGAGAATTATTCAACATTTATAAAAGTAATTGAAAATATTATATATATATATAATTCTTTTGAATAAAGAAATACAATATAAGCAATCATATAGTATTGTATTACTCGAATTAATTAATATGAATTATTACTTTTTACAAACAATTATATATAAAGTGTCACCAATTAAATATCACATGCGTTGAATATTACAAATTATCTATAAAATTATAAAATGAGAAATCGAATTAAATTTTGAAGAAAAATGATTTAAAAAAAAAAACAACATATTTATCATAGAAATCAAAAAAATTATAGCGAAAGGATAAAATAATGGTAAATAATTTTCTATATCGATAAGATTCAATGTATTACTGTATCTAGAATACTAACTTAGCTATTTTATTTCTATATAAAGAAATAATAATAAAATATTGTATATTGTAATCATAAAAAAAAAATGAATCATAATCAATCAGTTATTAAAAAATATATCTTAATAAGAAATAGATTACATTATTATAGTTATCATGCTTTCAGGATAAATTCTTTATCATTGTTTATTTAAAGATATTTTCGTGAAGTATACAAAAATAAAATTAAGATTTATAATGTTGTCAAATAATTTTTGTATATTATATTCCATTGTTGAAAAAAGAAAATTAATAAAAAAACAATAGATTAATAAGTTAACAATAAAAGAAAAATATTTTTAAATACCAATATATTTTTTTTAAATTATATCTAATTATTAATTTATAATTGAGATATGTCATATCACAATAAGTTATCGATAAATGAATACGTTAAAACTTCTAATTGCGTAATTAAATTATTATTTAATGAAAAATACATGAAATATTTCTAACTTTGGAAAGAATGTATATTCTTTATGATATATATTTATTATAAAAATAAAGATTAAAAATAAATTATATTTTTGTAAATGTTTTTTTTTAGTAGATTTTATAATAAATATCAAGATTTTATGTATTATGTAATTCATTGTGTTTTTATTTTTAATCTTTTTCTTTAAATCGAATTATCTTTTGCGTTAATATTGTTTTGGATTCAATTTGTTACGCTAAAAGGATCAACTTCTTAACTTGAATATTTTTTCAATGCCTGAAATTTATTAATAATAGTTATTTGTGTTTTTAATAAACTCAAAATACCAAATAGAAAAATCCATTCTTTAATTGCGTGTCATTACAGAAAAGTATGTAATAAACTTACTGTACATATCCCTTTTGTTGTAGCAATTGTTCATGTAATCACGAACACTAACTTTCTTTTCCAATAGCGGACCACCGGCACGAACGCGAGTCTCTCGATGATTCGATGGAACATTTATGGTTGCCTGCTTGTGGAACTAGATGAGAGAGCGTCCTCAGTCGATTTGTACGTAAAGAACACGCACGCTTTTTATTTTAAAATTTCAAAGAACCGTTGCCGTTTATAATGAATAAACCACACTTATTTCCCGCATAACTAACTAAAAAAAAATTTGCTAATTTGAATTGAAAAACGTGTTTAGAAATTTGAACACGATATTAATTTTCAAGAGAGAAGTTAATGAGAATGACAAATTTTTATATTCATGTAGATATATCTTATAGCTTTCGATTTAATAATGTACATTAATTAAGTACAACTTCCAATTAATCTGTACGAATCAGAAATCAGATTGCGACTGCGACGTATGACGATCGACTCTCCTCTATATTCTGTTGCTACAAGCTAACTGATCTTATAGTGTGTAGTTTGCGTGTGACGAGTTTCTGAACCAGTATATAGTGTCTATCAACCATGAACATATAATATATGTGACAGCCTCGAATCGATAATATCGAAACTTCCCGTATTCTCGTGCTCATATTCGATTAATATCGATTATACGTGATTTTATACGATACTCTTGCTAGCCTATTAAATTACATATGATCTTTTTTTTGTCAATTTAATGATTTTTACTTTAAATTACTTTTTTTATTTATTATTTATTTAATTTTTATTTGACAATTTAAATAAAATATTTGCTAAAGTTTAATTCGATTAACTTATGCGAAATTCTCAAGATTTTGCAATTCTTATAACAATAATAATAGCTTGATACTTGATTCTAATGGTAGCTTTAATGATAACCTTCACGTTAATCTAACGCTAGCCTGATAATTCTATTAATTTAATTTCTATAATTATTTTTTCTATTCGATAAAATATCCACATTTATTAAAATAAAATCAAATTAAAATCATTATTATAATGTAAAATTTCATGAAATCACGATCTATGGCAAATATAACTTGAATACCTTAGCATCGCATGTTTGGTATCCTGACTCCTGACGTCAACGAATCGTTATTTTTGGTCGCCAATGTACATTTAGCGCGGAGCTACATCGTAAAATCACCGGTAATAGAATACAGACGTATTTTAACTATGAACATTTGTGACGATTATGCTCGATTTGTAATAGACCTTGAAAGAATTTTAATTATATACATATATGTATATACACACTTTTTGCAAAACCTTCAATTGTCAGAAATTTTCCTCTAATAAAAAAAGCTATTTTTAAATAATTTTGTTAAGTAATGTTTATTAGTCGTTTCAATTACATTTTTTTGTTTATTATTTGTTTATTTAAATATTATATTATATCATTATATAAAATTAATTAAAAAATCGAAGATGAAGTCGTGCTATATATGTGTATGAATGATTCAATTTATATACGATTATCTTAATAAAAAGTATTGCATAAAATAAACTAAATTATAAACATTCGTAGTATTTCATAAACAAATTTTAAATAAATTTTATAATATTTGATAAAATAAATACAAACATAAGAAATTAATGGCAAAAAAAACTTGATCTTATATATCTTTTTATGATGGATTTAAAATATATGGAATAAATATTAAAGATAATTTTTTTGTAATCTGTTTTTATATAACTTAAAACAAAGTAGGCTTTGTAATTTGTCAAGAAACCAGTACAAAAACTATTAATAATCTACCGCTATTATGTAATTCATGTGACTCAATGACTGTTCAAAAAAAAAGTATTTATATCAAATTTTATTAATGTTCGAACATTTTTAATTAACATAAAAATAATATTTGTTCCTATATTTTTTAGTTTGCTAAAAAATTTATTATTAGTTAAATATCAAATCATAAGATTAGATGATTTCTAAAGCTAAATCGAGGAACTGCGCACTTTATTGGTAAAGTTAAAATAATTTCAGCCAAAATATCAAGGTAAAGTTTCTTGCAGTGAAATAATATACAATGTATTAAGACAGCGTTTTTAGAACACATTAAGATCTCTTAATACATATAAAAAAGAATTTATAAATTTTTATAGTAAATTTTATAATAATATAAATTTAATATAAATAATAATAAATTTTAAATCTAAAATGAAAATAATTTCTTCAATTTTCGAATAAATATAAAAATATAAATATATAAATATAAATGTGACTTTTAAATCAACAAAAATAACAAAAATAAACTAAAGAAAATCATTGCTATTGTTTTTATATGATGGATATTGATATTAAAATTATTTCAGTAATAATTTTAATATATTTTATTATGTATTTATTATGTATTATAAAAAAAAACTAATTTTTATATTAATCATTCTTATTTGTTTTTTATTTTTTTTTCTTGTTTTTTATTAAAATTGAAATTAAAATTGTTTAAAATATTTTAATTGTTTAAAATTGGTTAAAATATAAAACTGTTTGTAATATTGTTACATGAACGCATATGTTATATATCTTGAACGTTAATCGAAAAATAAATATGAAACAAGTATCAATTGAGATTTAAAAAATTTTAAGAAAAAAAAAAGATTTGACGATATAAAATAATTTCAAGATCAAGAACTAATGTATATTCTTAATAGAAAACAAATAAATTAAATTAAATAATATATATATAAGTATCTGTTTTAAATTTAAAATATATAATATTAAAGAAATTATTAAGTTATAAAGTCTTTTATACGTGTTTAATATAATATTAAAATAAATTCACAAAGCATTAAAAATTTAAAGCTATTTTATTGCATTTTGTTTTTAAATTACGATCACAATAAATAATAATATCGTAATCGTATCTCTTTTTAAATGGAATCGTAGAAAATCAAATGCATAACTTGCATTTGATGTATAATGATGTTTAATGATGTTTAAACTAAAAGTTTTAATATATATTAATTAATATTGTAATTTAAAGCAAATATAATATAATGGAACGATAATGTTATTAAAAATTATAAACACATTTTATAATTATTTCATAATTACATTTTTTATAATGAAGTATATTTTGAATTTATATTTCTTTTTCTTTTTTTTAATCAGAATTAATTCAAAATATAATTATTATAAATATTGATTTAAATAATTTTTATATCTTTTAATAAAAGAAAAAGAAAAAAATACAAGTTATATTTATAGAACTTACCAGTCCGGAAAAAGTGTAGATGCTTCAGCTAAGATATCACGAAGAAGCGTGGTAGCAGGTGGGACATGAGGTAGAATCACAGGGGCGAATACACCACAAACACCGGCGCTACGTCCATGTTTAGCTTCATATTTGCTTAGATAGAGAGCCAAATAACCAAGCAAACGATAATGGGAAGATGGTAGAGTTGATAGAAGCTCTTTCGTTAAATTAATCCAACAGTCATGATCGTTAGTGTAATTCTCTATAAGTAAATTCAACATGTTTTTTGTCTTAAAAATTGAAATTTTTTTTAAAAAGAAAAAGAAATAATAATAATAAAAATTAATAAGTGCTTACGGGCATGAATGGTCAATAATCTAGCTACAAAGGTTGATGGTACGACAGGTTGTGGCAATTCTTTTAGGTATTGTCGAAGAAGCGTTGCTGCAGTCAAAGGACAAGCTGCTGCTTCTAAATCAGCATCTCCTCTTCTTTCAAAAGTAGCCCTCAATCTTTCTGCCAATCTTGGACTTCCACCGGAAAGACGAAATACGGCAGCACTTTGAAATCCATGAGTTTCGATATAGTTACACAATCGATGTACTACAAAAGGTACACCTGTATCAAGATACGGCTCAATCGAATCGAGCCGAGTACCAAAAATCCTCGAAGATCCTCCGTTACGTCCCAATAATGATACTGCCAGAACGCGTTTCACTTTTGCCAAACGAGATTCATCCTTGGAAATGATTAAATATCATATATCATTATTAATGTTTACAATTTTTATAATATTACAGATTAATTAACATTTGAAAAATATGAAACGTACATAAGAAAAATTACCTTGTCGTGAACTTGTCGAGATTGTGGAGGGCTAGTTGAAGATCCATGATGATGATGATGATGGTGATGATGATGATGATGGTAATAATGATGATGATGATGGTGGTTATTGTGGAGATGGTGATGATCTTGCTGAGGACGTCTCATCCCACTTTGTCTACACCGCGAACCGCCGCCGCCGCCTCCGCCGCCACACTAATCAAATTAATAAAATCCAACCTTCTTTTATTATTGAAATATATATATAATGAATATTAGTAATGAACAAATGAAGTATATTTTAATGTTGTTAAATTATCAGTAGTATAATTTCTAAATCTTTTACTGTCTACTTCAACAATACGTTCCAAAATAAATCTAATAGAAGACGCTACGTTTCTGTCGATAAGAATTCAATACCAATCGAACAATGGGTGCCGCGACACTTAATCTCTCAGTAGCTTGATTGATAAACTTTTTATGCAATACATTTCTTTAATATACATACAGTAGAATGTAACTATCGTTCTAGCCGAGGTCGTGTATCGATTAATATCAATGACGCATTATTCGTCGTTAAACATTTACCGAAGTTAGCCATAGAAATCATTAGAATGGGAAACTCACAATGCACTCCCTCGCGACCTTCCACAGGTTGAAATAAATGGAGTTCAGCCTGGATATTACTTCGAGTTACACTTTCTGATTATTTATTCTTCTTCACAGTCGATTTTCCAGTGAATAAGATATACCTGAGAAAGTATCTTCGAAATTGTTTTACGTGTCTTTCTTGAGTGCAAAAAGATAAATAATGAAAAAGCAAGTATTTTATTTAATAATACTTTCTTTTATATTGATCGCTTCCCTTATATATCACCTTTTTGCTTAATGAATTTGCTTTGAAATAAAAAATTTCGTTCGTTGAAATTATTTTATATGTATGTTTTCTGTTTGAGAATTTTGATTTTCCGATGTTGTCGTTGATATCGGCGTTGACTTTGATGTTAATGTTCGTGATTAACGAACCACGTATCTTTAGTCTTACGCGAATGATTTTTTAAACAAAGAATAAGGAACTATACAAGGATATAAATGGATTAGAAAAATTATAAGGACAGGTGAATACAGAATTTTCGAAGGAGAAAGGGACCAGCGAAGAAAAGTCTTTTGTCGATACACGCACGGAAGTTTCGAGCAATTTTAAAGCGACGTTAATAACCAATACGACGTTAAAAAGAGATCGCTTAATTCGACTAGTTTTGGGTTCATGTCCCTATCACGGCACATCGCATCGAGCCCTTTCTCTAAGGCGAAGGGCACTGCCTATGGCTGTTTTAGGAAATGAGTCGACACCAGCCGTAGCGTAAGCATCGAGGGTCAGAACCAAAGATGAGTTTTAGGTCACCACTTCGCTCCTTGTCCTAGCATGATCCACATGTCTTCTTAAGGTGTTACTGCAACTGCTTTCTGAAATTAATAAAAATAATTTAATCATTTTATTTATTTTTTCGAATTTTTTATATATTTTTTTTTAATATTTAACAAAACAGAGATATGATTAAACAGAGATTAGAAATTTTCTTTAAATTTTGCGACTTAAATTAAATCACAATCGAATTATAAAATTATAAAATTCAATAATTAATAATTTTTGAATTTTTCTCAAATGAAATTATAAAGTTCGGCAATTTGAAAACTCTTAAAATGTTTTAATTTGAATATTAATTATTTTTATTATTAAATATAAATATAATTATTTCTCAAATTCTTTCACTTGAATAAATTGTTTACATAAATATTCATGTAAAAAATTTTAATTCATTGACAAATGAAATTTTTTGATAATTGTAAACGCATAAAAAAATATAATCTTTTATATCTAATTATATAATTATACAAGATAAAAATTTGTTAGTTAATTCGATGTCGTAACTGGACTAACTTATAAAGCATTAATCATACAATCGATATTTCGCATGAATACCATGGAATGTCGTATGAGAATAATAAAAAAAGAAAAAAATTTTATCAAATAAATTCATCATAAAATATTCGTAAGAGAATATATGAAATGTCATAAAAACATTGTTTACTTTCATAGTAGAAGTTACAAAGAAATAGGATCAATAATAATTATAAAATTATAATAAATCTGAATTATATATTCACACATTTATTTTGGAAAAACTTCGATTTTTACATAATTCATCTCTTTTATATTAGCAATATATACACGTGAAATATCAATGTATCAATTATGATTAATGCTTTGTTAAAAATTCTCTATACTAAAAAAAATAAATAATTATTTAAATATTTCACTGTAAATATTTTTAATTAATAAATAGTAATATTGATCTTTTTGAAAAAATTCTTTCTAGATAATCACAAAAAATGGAAAATTATGAAAAAAATGACTTATAGTTAAAATTAGCAATTTCTAAAGGAAAAAAAATAAATCGAATGAATAAAGAGAAAGAATAAAATATACCTCATAAAAACTAGGATAACCATAACGATCAAAGCAAATCATGCACAAACGCCCCACAAAATGTTACTGAGTTTTCACGATCGTGTAGCTCCCCTTTTCTGTCCTATCCCTTGTTCACCTCTTGGCGTCTATATTCGATGATAGCCCCCTTTCACGTCTCTTCTGTTGGCGAACGGAATTCGAGTAGCGTTTCCAGTGTATCACATACCCCCCTAGCAGCAGATATCGCGAGGACGAGGGCGCATGCACTACCTCCAAGAATCAATAGACCGTTCTGGTCACGTGAAGCATCCGCGAAAACAGAGACCTACCTTAGACAAAGACAAAAGTGTACATAGAAAAAAGAAGAGAATAATGAAGGAAGTATACATATGTATACTTACTCACTTAGAAAGAAAGAAAGAAAGAAAAAAAGAAAGAAAGAGAGGAAGAAAGGAGAGAAAAAGCAAAGGATAAACGAAAGAAAAGATAATAAAACGATGTAGATGAAGAAAAATATGAACAAAAATGAGAAACTATGAAAAAATAAATGATATGAGATTGAGAAAATGAAACAGAAATAAAGCAATTCATAAATAATTAATCAATTTAATCATTTTACATAAAGTTCTTAAATAATAAATATTACTTCATATATATAATAATATACATAAGTTTTAATTTCGGAAATTCTTTAATTATCATATATAATAACAATTGTAATTTATTTTATATATTTTCAAATATTCATTCAGTGAAATCCTATAAAAAGAATTATAAATTTCAGAATTTATAAATTCTTTTAGAATTTTATATATTTATTTTCTTATAAATATTTTTTTCCAATGAATATTATTAATTTGATTCTTTATAAAATATTATAAAACAAAAATATATTATTGTATTTGTTCTTAATCGATTTCTTTCTATACTTTATTTTAATAAAATTCTGAAAGAAATAATTTGAAATGATATGAAATTTATTTTAAGTATGTACTTCTTATTTATATATATTTATCTTATACTATTATGTAATATATATATATATAGTATTTTATACTGTATGTATATTTATTATATCTAATTTATATTTATTGTATATCTAAAAATTTTAAATATAATTTTAATTTTATATACATTAAATAAATAATTATTGTTATTAAAATATGTATAAAGTAATATATTTTCAATCAATTTCTACCATATCAACAGAAATAGAAATACGTACAATGACTCTTTTCAGTTATATATATTTATATGTCACTACACATTTATGATTCTTATTTTTATTTTATTTTTATATATTTACAATATTACAATAAAAACGAATAAGTGTAATCTTGTTTTTAATATTGATTATTTTATTTAATATTCAATATATATAATTATCCTTTAAGAATTATTTTATAATAATTGATAAATAAAATAGTTATATTATTCATATGTATGTATATTTATATTTTTAATATTAAATTGGCATCAAAAATTAATGACAAATCAAATATATATGAAATATATGAAATATATGAAAAAAATTAAAAAAAATATATAAATACATGTATATAAAAGCATATATGTACATAATATCTAATAAATAAATATTTCAAATAAATAAAAAAGAACATACCCTTCTATGGTGCACATATTCTTTGTTTCACACATAATAATTTCTGTATTTTTTTTAAATTTGTAACACATCTTATGAATCGCAATAAACTTAAATTTCATTACCAAAAATTAACGTATTATTTGAAATTTTACGAATATGAATAGAAAATATAGAAAATTAACCATTCTCCGATTAATAAAATTTATGTTTACATTATCAAATAAACACATATAAATATATAAATAAGTGAAATATTTGTTCTAACCTTCATAATAAAATAAATTTAAAATAATATATTTAATAATGCAGTTCGAAACGTATAATTGAATTATTTAAGCAGGTATCATGCTCACAGCATTGACAAAACACTATCATACGCCATATTAGTTGCTCTTATATTCAAATTGATTAATTATAGTGATTTATGAGAAAATATATTTGTTTAATATTACATATAAAGTTTTATGCATTAGATCCAAATTAATAAATAAAACAATTATAAAAGAAGTTAATTATAACTAACATTTTATATAAAATAGAAAACATAAGAAATATTTGAATTGATTATTGTATATATTCGATTCCTAAGTTTTGATTTATTATTATTTGCAAATAAGTTTATATTTATATATTATTTATAGAGGAAAAAATATTTTTATATAAATAAAATAGACTAATATTATTAATACAGATACAATATTGGAGAACATTGAAAGAGAACAATCAAGGATTGATTAAAATATATTATTAAAAATTGCTGTAAAATATAATAAAATAATATATTTAAAATAAAATATTGTATTAATTGTAACAATTGTAATTAAATATTATAAAATAATAATATTCATTATGAAAATATTTTATTATATTTGAAACAAAAATGTTATACATTATTGTTATAAAGTAGCAATCAAAAAATTCAAGTATACATTCCATACATATTAAAATAATATATTTATTTTATACAAAAAACATAGGTGAACTTTTATTTATTTTTAAGGTCATTTTTTTCCGCTGTTCCTCTTGCAGATTTTCTATATTCAATGAAGTACTATACACATATAAAAATCATAATTATAAATATGCAAAAAAATTACAAATATAATAAAATATAAATAATATGTATATAAACTTACTTGTGTATTAATGCTCTTGCTCTAAAAGCAGCTAAATGTGCATAATATGTAGGTGCAGGATAACTGACAGATCTTGTACAACGCGCAAACATATGACAAAGATAATATGTAAGTTGTTCTATTTCATTTTCAGGCATTTGATTTTCATTGCATATACATCTATATTTTGTAGGCCTAGCAGTACCCTATAAATATTTTGTAATGCAAATACTTATTTTATTTTATTAATATAATGATTACAACTATTTTTAATTGTAGAATATTAACTTACTTGTATGCTAGTATGAGATACAAGATAAAAATCTATATGAGTTGGATGTGTAATTTCAGTATCAACAATAGTCCCTGCTTGTACATTAAAATTTTTATCATCAGAATTCTTCACATCAGTTGGAAAAAAGCGTACATGATGTCGTTTTTGAACTACAAGAAATGTGATTGGGATTTTTATGTCATTAGATTTCTCTAAGCGCGCAATAGCTCTTTTTATTGCAGATAATTCTTTATGTATTACTTGTTTAAGATGTCCTTCGCTTACTCCATCTCTATATATGCGAAAATAAATACTTATATAATTGAAATTTTAAATCTATATTTCATTTAATATTTGAATTTATATACCGATAAAAAATTAATTTTTGAGGTTTTTGTCTCGTTATTCCAAAAAAGTATTTCAACTGAATAATCATAATTTCTTCCAAATCCTGAATTATTTCTTCTCTCGGTGATTGAAGTCTTATTTCAACATTATATTTAAAAGCATTTGGATCGTGACTTGCTGCTACCTATAATATAATAAAACATTATTAATTATTATATTCATTTATAAAAATTTTATTATTATGAATAATTATATTTATATATGGTTAAAACTAAAAAACTAAAAAAATCTTACAGCTGCAATTGAGGGTGTATTTATTGCATCAGGTGATGGATGAGTCACATCTGCACCAATTATCATACATGGTTTACGTAGGCAATTTGGACTAAAAACATATTTTATATATATAAAATATATAATACATATATATATTAATATATATTACATGTTACAAAAAATATAAACTAATATTACCGACAAGTAGGGGTAATAATATGATTAATACCATTAAGCTTTGAATTAATTTTTAACAAAATATTCCCAATTGTTGAATCATTTAATTTTTTTAAAGTTTGATTTTTTATACATTGAGTTACAATACCTTCATGTATTTGAAGTTCACAAATTTGTTTTACAATACCTTAAAAAAATAAAAAATAAATAAATAAAATATTTTATTAAACATTTTTTTTTTATATATAAATCAATATTTTACTTACTATATGCATTGTCTAAATTTGGAAGTATCACTACTACAAGTAATATCTTTTGTTTTTTTTTATCGTTAAAATATTCGATAATTTTATTAATATTTGTTTCAATAGTTAAATTTGCAAATGGAGTTAGTGCTTCAGCAATTTCCATGTTCAAGAACTTACCTAAGTAAAACATAATAAAAAAGATACTATATTAAAAGAATATTTTAAATGTCATATTAAGAAATTTCTTTCTTTGATACTAACCACCGTTCTGTAGTTTTTCATATAAATTATATAAATCATGATTATATATGCGATTATCCAAGTTTAAAATAGTCCATGATTTCTTTGGTAAAATACAAGGAATAAAAAATTTTTCTGCTTTCCATATTCCCTTTTTTACATTAACTTCCTTTTCTTTATACTGTAATTTTGGAGCTTCTAGAACTCTTGCTGGTATTTTTTCAAATTCTGGATTTACAGAAAAATGAAATTCATCCATTAAAGTTGGCTGCTGATTTAAATTCATGTTAGCAAACTGTAAATAAATTAATAATTTATTAATGATAGAAAATTAATCTTATTTAAGTATTAATTTATTTTATTTAAGTATTTAAATATTAAAAAACTCTTACATTATTCATAATTTTTTCTTTACGTTTTCGTGTATCAGTTGCTGTTTCGCGAATCATCTTAGAAGTTTGAATTTTATTCATGTCTTTTTGTATAACTTGTCCAGCAATTATTGTACATAACTATATAAAAATAAAATTAAAATAAACTTATTAATATTATAACTTTAAGTGTACATATTTTTTTTACTGATATTTACCTCAGCAGGTAAGTAAATTGAGTTTTTTTGAGATCCTACCCAAAGACATGGTAAAGTGGGATATTTTATTGTATATTTTTTAATTTGTAAAAAGTATTGTTCAACCGAATATAAAGTTTGATCTTCCAAACGAAATTTATTTTCTCTTGCAGAATTAACTAATTTATTTACACGATAAGTTCTTTTAGTAGTAGGTTGTCCAGGTAATTCATATTGAATTTTTAATCCCTTTAAGAATTTATTTATATTAAAAAGATTCTGTTCTACAACTTTTGGAGTTAAATCCTGTACATTACATAGTTCTTTCATCAAATCAATAACTGATTGACTTTTAGGAAATCCTTTATGTGCAACTAAAATAAAATAAGATATTAAAATTCAAATAAAAAAAATTCAATGAAAAAATATATAATTTAAAAAATAAAATAGATATTAAATATGAAATAATATTAATGATATAATTATATTAATATATTACCATCTATATTCAAATATGGTTTAGATCCAATTACAACAGATTGAAATACACCAACCCATAAATCTAATCCATTTGATAATGATACAACTCTGCCTGGTTCTGGTTGTTGAAAAAGTGATCTGCCAATCTGAATATCAATATTATTATTTAAAAATTTAAATATATTGAATTCATTATACAATGAACAATATATTATATATAATTAATGTATATAATCATGATTATAATACATATATAAATAAATCAAATTGTTAGTTAATAATAATAAATAATAATAAATAAAATTATTTATGTTAAACTTAGTTATTTGATTATTTTTATGATAAATAATATGAAATAAATTACCACTGTATATTGGTATGCAGGTCCATGACGTAAAATAATTTCTAATGCTTGTATACATTTTTGATTCCTTTCAGAATCCATCAAATCACATTTTAGATTTTTTAACCATGATAAATCAAGAGATGCAACTTTATTTAAGTATATTTTGAAATTTTTTTCTCTTCCTGTATTAACATCAAAAATTTTTATTTCTTCTTCTTTCTATAATATATAAAAACAATTAAAACATTATAAAATAAAAAAATCAATATTTTGAATATAAATATATGTATATGTTTATTCAAAAAAAATAAAATTTAAATAATATAAATTTTAAATATATATCATGATTAAAAAAAATTATAGATATATGACTTACACTTTTATCACCAAAAGGAAGATTTTGTGCACTATATGCATTTTTTTTACCATCAAATGCAGGATATCTTTTTGGACATTGTTTTTTCCTAAATTCTTCAAAAACAGTCCTTAATAAAAATTTTGGTTTATCTGGTGTTATGATTACATCATAATGTATAATATTTGTTTGAAAATTTTGTGCAAAAATGAGTTTAAGCATATTTGTTTCCACAATAATATTTCTACCTGGTTTATTTGTTTGATTAGTTCGTTTTGGCATTTGAGTGACATACATATCATGTATATTTTGTGTGAGTGAATCAATTTTTTTTGAAACAAGAGCAGTTTCCTAAATCAAAAAAAGAAATAAAAAATTCTTAATTATCTATAAAATTTCATTGCTATGAATACCTGCTGTGACTGTTTTGAGTCATGAGATATCTGTGAAACAGATGACTGTTGCTGACTATGTAATTCTTGCTGTTGTGAATCACTTGGTTGTTGCTGTTCTTGATGACTTTCTGACATTACTTGTGAGATACTGAGCTGTTGTCTTTCATCATGTGTTTGTTGTTGTTGCTGATTAGATTTCCATGCTTGTTGCTGAGGACTATTCGACTGTTGCCTTTGACCATGTAGTTGCTGTGGTGAACTATGTTGTTGTTGCTGATTAGATCTCCATGCTTGTTGCTGAGGACTATTCGACTGTTGCCTTTGATCATGTGATTGCTGCGGTGAAGTAAGTTGTTGTTGCTGATTAGATCTCCATGCTTGTTGCTGAGGACTATTTGACTGTTGTCTTTGACCATGTGGTTGCTGCGGTGAAGTAAATTGTTGTTGCTGATTAGATTTCCATGCTTGTTGCTGAGGACTATTTGACTGTTGTCTTTGACCATGTGGTTGCTGCGGTGAAGTAAGTTGTTGTTGCTGATTAGATTTCCATGCTTGTTGCTGAGGACTATTTGACTGTTGCCTTTGACCATGTGGTTGCTGCGGTGAAGTAAGTTGTTGTTGCTGATTAGATTTCCATGCTTGTTGCTGAGGACTATTTGACTGTTGTCTTTGACCATGTGGTTGCTGCGGTGAAGTAAGTTGTTGTTGCTGATTAGATTTCCATGCTTGTTGCTGAGGACTATTTGACTGTTGCCTTTGACCATGTGGTTGCTGCGGTGAAGTAAGTTGTTGTTGCTGATTAGATTTCCATGCTTGTTGCTGAGGACTATTTGACTGTTGCCTTTGATCATGTGATTGCTGCGGTGAAGTAAGTTGTTGTTGCTGATTAGATTTCCATGCTTGTTGCTGAGGACTATTTGACTGTTGCCTTTGACCATGTGATTGCTGCGGTGAAGTAAGTTGATGTTGCTGATTAGATTTCCATGCTTGTTGCTGAGGACTATTTGACTGTTGCCTTTGACCATGTGGTTGCTGCGGTGAAGTAAGTTGTTGTTGCTGATTAGATTTCCATGCTTGTTGCTGAGGACTATTTGACTGTTGCCTTTGACCATGTGGTTGCTGCGGTGAAGTAAGTTGTTGTTGCTGATTAGATTTCCATGCTTGTTGCTGAGGACTATTTGACTGTTGCCTTTGACCATGTGGTTGCTGTGGTGAAGTAAGTTGTTGTTGCTGATTAGATTTCCATGCTTGTTGCTGAGGACTATTCGATTGTTGCCTTTGACCATGTGGTTGTTGCGGTGAAGTAAGTTGTTGTTGCTGATTAGATCTCCATGCTTGTTGCTGAGGACTATTTGACTGTTGCCTTTGACCATGTGGTTGCTGCGGTGAAATATGTTGATATTGTTGTTGACCAGATGTCTGTGCTTGTTGCTGTTGCGAATCACTTAATTGTTGCTGTTGTTGTTGATTATGTTTCCATACTGTTTGCTGAGGACTATCTGACTGTTGTTTTGGACATGCATGTTTTTGTGAAATATCCGATTGCTGGTGCTGACTATGTACTTGTTGTGAAACTTGTGAACCACTTGGATTTTGTTGTTGATCTTGTGAGCTACTTTGTTGCTGTGAAATAGATGAGTGTGGATGATCTTGCACATTTTGTTTTTTCTTTCCTATATAAAATATAAATTTATAATATATATGAAAAAATTATAAAAATTTTTTCTAGATATATATTTAAGATATATTATTGCTTATTATAATAATAGTAGTATAATAATAGTACCTTTCCGTCCCATTTTAATATGCTTTATTTGTTTGCAGCAAAAATCGTTAAGTTTTTTTTTATGTCAATATTCGAATATCATACAATATCCTTTAAAGTATTAATTGTTAATTTCTATTATATAAGTTTTGATCGAACTTTTAAGAAACTTAAGAGACTTCAAACTTTATATTTGTTTTTACGTCTTAAATCTTTTTATATAGTATATAGTATCACTATCATTAATTATTTTTTTGTTTAAAATTAGGGGAATTACACTTTTAATTGCCATATGTTATATAGACTTACCAATTTCTATTGATTTTAAAGTCTACCAACTATCAACTAAATCATATAATTAAATATAATATTACATTAAAAAAAAAAATAAAATATATTTTTTCAATTATAATATATTTAAAAAAATATATATTTATGTTAAATTTTCTTTAAAAATTTCATACATTAATATTATATTTAAATATGAATATGCAATTCATTTAACGTTAAAAATTTTGTTAAGTTGTTACATATATTTATCAATTAATAAAATTCCCTAGAAAGTTAAATTTAAGTAATTAAATATGAAAAATTTTACGAATATTTTTTTACATTTTAAATTTTACAAAAATTCTTTGAAATATATCGATAAATTTAAATGTTTATTTATATTTATGATTATGATTTTGAAAAATTAGAATTTCTAATTTTATTTCTATATTTGTATATTTATAAAATAATTTTTACTTTTTATTTACTTTTTTCATTTTTAAATTGTTAATAATTGTTCAATCTCAATTTTATTATTATTTTGTTCTAGCAATATTATTTCATTATTATAAAATATTAATTAAAATATTACGAAAAATAATTACAAAAATTTATATATTGAATATAAAATGACATTTAATCTATTATCTATCCATATCTATTTATAAAAGATCCATAATTCAGATTAGTCTGCTTGAATGTTCTATTTAGTAAGAGAACCACGGTTCTCGAAGTGATGTGATGATTGTTATGTTTCTTTAAAGAATATGGCAAGATGGCGACATATTTGAAGCGAACGTCAAAATTGTTTAATACTTCTTTGACACGATCATCAGTAGATATTAATCTTAGAGATTTAATATGTCCAGTATGTCGAAGTATTCTAATTGAACCAGTAACATTGCCGTGCACACACAATCTTTGTTTAAAATGTTTAAAAGGTACATTCGAACACAATAGCTTGAGTTGTCCTCTGTGTAGAATACGAGTCGGTTCTTGGCTACGTACAGCAACGAAGACTGAAACATTAGTTAATAACAGTCTTTGGGAATTAATTCAAACTAAATTTTCTAAAGAAGTTGAAAACAAATATAACGGTGACGATAGAAGTGTCGATTTGGATGCTGGTAAGTTTCTAGTAAGACAAGATAAACAAATGTAACATAACCTCTTTAAGAAATCAAGTTGTATATTATAATTTTAATTCATATAAAAATATATAAAATATGCTTATATAAATACATATAATATTGATATTATAATAATTACATAATATATTATTAATATTATAATTATATAATTTTTAAATGAAAGCATAATGCATATATTTTGTTTTTTGTTACTTATATTTATTGATAATTAAGAAAATATTATTTGAATATTATTTAAATTTAAATTTGTATAAATATATAAACATAATAATATATAAAACAAATATAATATATAAATTATTTTTCTCGAACAGACTATACTGGTACTAATAAAATCCTTAGTGCAGCTGGAGAAATTCGACAGGAATATGAAGTGCAACTTCAAATGGCCGAAGAAGAAATACGATGTCAAAGGAAAGCTGAACAGATAGCCAGTGAAACTTTAATTCGTAAAATTCAGGAAGAGGAGCAACAACAAAAACTAGTTCAATTAACTCAAGATCAATTACTTGCTAAATCTTTAGTAAAGAAACAACTCGAAGATAAGCACAAAGAAGTATCTAAATATAAGAACTCTTTAAATGTATCTAATACTTTTCATAATTCAAAATTTAATGTTGCTACTATGACTGAAGTTAATTCATGTAAATTGCAACCTCATAGTTCAAAGTATGAAAAAGCATCTCTTTTAGAGTCTCAAGATAATTCTGGATTAAGAAGATCAAATATTGCATTAATTTCTAAAATTCGCGCAGAAAGATATGTATCTAATATAAAAAATAACATAGATTTGTCTAGTACATGTAATGATTCTACAAGTAAATTTTGCTGTCAAAAAACTATACCTGTATATAATACTATTTCAAGAACTTTAAAACATCAAACAGCAACTAAAATAATAGAACCTTGTATTTCAAAATGTTCCTTGGAACCAAGAACATCTATTTCAAAAATATATGGTACTCAAAGCAAAGAAGAGTTGCATGTACCAAATGATATTGTGAACAATAAAAAAAAAAGCTTAAGTGTAGAAGTTTGTGTATCTTCGGGAGATGATGATGAAAGAATGGGAAGTGCCGATAGTCACGATAGTCATGATAGCATTAATCAAGAAATTCATCATTTTAAACCTATTAAAGCTATGCCAAGAACACCATTAAAAATGTCTACAGGTTAAATCATATTTTTATTATACATACAACAAATTTCAAATGTTTTAAATAATTTGAACAATTATATTACAGATGGAAGACAAATAGATCCAAAATTAATTAGAGTTGTTCCTATACTTAAAAGAATATCTAATGTTATACCTAAACCTCCATCTCAAATTCATTTAAAACGAATTATTGGATGTTCTTGGAGTGCATTTCGAGGTAATTTTATACTTATATATATATATAATATAATTATAAAATCAGAAATTTTAGAAAATCATCAAAAACAAAAGCATAATTATATTTTTTATATTATAGGTAAAACTAAACAGAGCTTTAAAGAGAAAGATGTATATAAAGAAGACATTGAACAAATGCCATCAACATCTTGTAATCAATCGCAAATTATCGTTAACAAAACAACAAAATTTCAAACTCATGATAACATTCGTAAACTCGAATATATTTCGGATTTGTCATTTGATTCTAATAAGAATTATGCTAAGAATGTAAATATAATTAATGGTACTAAAATCAGTAAAAAATTAATGTTAGAAGAAAATAGAGACGTTAGAAAGGTACAAAAATCTTGGAAATCTCATATTAGGAATGGCATGGTATGTAAATCTAAACGACAAAAAACTTTATGGACTAAAAAAGATATTAAGATTGCAACAAATACAAAATACATGAGTGATATTGAAATGAAAAATGTAAGTTCTCCATCTACATTTTGCAATGAAAAATCTGAAATACAGGAAGAAGATGAAATAACAATGGAAAATATTGCAGAACGAATAAAGAAAAGAAAAATAAATACAGATAAAAAGAAATCTAATACAGTATCTTCTTCATATTCAGATTTAAAAATCACTAGAAGAGACACAAAGGAATTATGTAGAAAAGAGGAATTTGAATACAAGATGACAAATGATGTTCCTGTTATGATACAAAAAAGGAATAGAACTAAGTTTACAAAAACTGCCTTACCAAAATCAAAACAGCGAAGGGTACGTTTAGCAAAACAGTCTATTATAGAAAATTCTGGAAAAAGTGACACTTCTATAAGATTAAGCTGTCGGATTAGCAATTCAGGATTAAGAAAAACAACACGTAAGATAAAGCAAACTAACATTTCTATAAATAATGGAGCAGATATAATGTATGAAAATATGAATAGTAATAATTGTAATTCATCTGAATCTTGTATTGAAATGCAAGAACATATATCAAAAAATAATAATACTGAAACAAATACAATCATAGAAAAAAATGTTCTATCGGATGAAGAGATCATTAAAGAACAAGAACGAATGGAAAGATTAGTTATACAAGAAAAAGAAGATTTTGAATTAGCTCAAAGATTGCAAGCGAAATTTGATGAGATGGAAGGAATAGCTGGTCGAACCAGACGATCTAAAAAGGCAATTGAGAATGAAACGATTGAGTTAGACTTGTATAAAATCGATACCAGAAGAAATGTACAAAAAGCAATGAATTCGCATACTGCCAAGTCATCAATTATCAATCATACTATAAATACCGAGACTAAGAAACGTGGTAGACCTCCAAAACGTGTAAAATAATCTATGAGCATTGGTCGTTACGTCGGCAAACCGCGAACCTTCCAAATGGATGTTCCTATAAATTATAAAAAAAAGGTTTGAATTTCTCTTTTATATTGTACAATATTTTATCTATATTAATCAAATTATTTGCGTGGCTTGACATGCGTACCTGGATATATTAATGCGATAAGGAACAAAGAACAAAAAGTTTTAATGCATTTAGATATGTTCAATAAATATGTGCATATGTTTTATAACATATTTTACTTTCATTTAATGTTAAAAATTGAAAAATTATAATTTAAATAAGATGAAAATTTTTTTGAAATTCTTTTCAAAGCAAAAAAAGAATTTTCAAGCTTTTATTCTTTGTTCTTTTTTAAATTGTACAATAATAGGAAACAAATTTGACTGATTCAAAAAATACACATTTTGAGATTAAAATTATAGCTTTAAAAAAAATTATTCTCTTTAGAATCAATACATATAAAATAAACATTAGCATCATATTTTTTAATAAGATAGGATTATTCATTTTATAAAAAATAAAATAATTATTGCAATTTAGTGTCATATTTGAAACATTATTATCTCTTACATAAAAACAGGAGAAAGTAGCTGTAATATAAATTTTCATTATTGAACAAAATTTCATTATTGAACACATTTAATATATTTCATATATCATTTTTTTGTGTCTCAATTTTTTTATATATCATCATTAATAATGATAACTAAAAATATATATTTTGAAAATAATTGTTAATGAATTATAAATATTCCAATCTTAAAATTTTTTAATTTTTTCGATTGCTTTTCGATTTTCAAATTACACAAATAGATATTTTTTTATAAATTTTTCAATAAAAAAAAATTGATTTTATATATTTGAGAATCACATAATAAATATTACACATACACGCATGCACGCATCACACACACACACACACACCACACACACACACACACACAAAGTATTTTGTTAAACGTACTTACTTAACGACATTTCATACATTTCTCTTTTTATTCCTTTCATTGTTTTTTGTTTATAATATTTTTCCATATTTTTCATTGTCTTTTTCTCTTTTTATCATGATGATATCATATGTGTGTGTGTGTGTATGTGTGTATATGTTAAAAATTGGATAATTGCACTGAATCAGTAACTTTTTGCTATTCAACCTTATCACAAAAAATTCTCTTTGATCTCGAAACAAATGATATATTTAATTATAATCCTTTTTTTTTTTACTCACTTTTGTACATTTAATAACATATAAAAAAAAATCTAAAATCAAATCACATTCGAATTAAAAATCGATTGCATTATTCTATCCCGGTTTTAATTTTTGAGCATCTTATCCAATTTTTATTGTGTAAGAATTTATAATGATCATAAATCTTTGGTCAAAAGTGTCACTATTACTGAATTTTATACATTAGATATATAAAAAAAAAAAGGAAATATTGTAGCCATAAATTATATAAATTGATTCAAAAACTTTGAACATAATATATTATTGTCTATTAATTGTTATTTAGATTTTTTTTCGTTTATAGATATGAACAAATTAATAACATTGACGGAAATTATTTTTGATGAATAACATATGGAAATAAAAATGGATATAAGAAATAGATGAAAAATATATAAAGAGAATTGAAAAACAATTTTGTAAATGCATATGTTATTAAGTGCTTCAATACTAGTTATATGGCGTCATAATTTGTTGTTACACAACAATAGGGTAATATGCGCCAAACTTTACACCTCATTAAATTTATTTCATACTCCGTCAATAGTGATAGTCTTTCACTTTTATATACATAATTAAATATCGTATATACTTTAATAGTATACGATTTTGGAAAAAATTGAATTGAGATTGTTCTGAATACGATTCATTGGGCAATCAAACTAAAAATACGCATTGATAGAATTTCAAAATAAAAGATGTATGGGATAAACTAAATAAAATATAAGATTTATGAATGTAGAAAGAAAATATTTACATATAGGTTAAATATAAATAATATTGTCAAATAATATGTATCAATAAATAAGATATAGTATGTATAGCCTCGATCCAAAAATAAACGGATAGAATAATTAAACAGAAAAATTAACAAAAGAATGAATAGCAGAATAATATAATGACGGTGAGCGATATGGATTTTTAAAGTCATTTTTATATGCATCGCATGCGGATACAAATAATGTATCGAAAGTACGGAAAGGAAGCAATTATCGAGTACTTCAATGTACTATTCTTCCTGATACCTTTTATGTATCAATACGAATAAACAAATGTAATTATTCTAAATAGCATTTCTCCTTATACTTACACTTGTGAATAATTTTTTAAATACCTTAATTAAAATGTTATGTTCACGCACAGTTTAAATATTATTAATTTTGTAATATTACATTTAAATTAAATGAAACGGAAACAAAATTGAAATTTACAACTAAATAAATAGAAGAATATTTGTTCGTAGTAATTGATATGATTGATGTATCATTATTGAATCAGTTGCGTTGCATTACATCATCGATCTATAATAATATGTATTTAAAAAAATGCATATGCGCATGGTATAACAATTCGGTCAAGGTTATTTTACAGGTAAATATCCTAAGAATATATTTATATAATGAATTTTCATAAACATTCTTTTCTCTAGACTAGAAAGAAAAAAAATGTAAGGTTTTCGAATATTTTTCGTAAAATCAAAATGATTCGTGATAAATATATATATATAGGTTAAAATAAGAATTTTCGATCTTATTTAATTTTTGTTTTTTACTTAAAATAATCAATCATTTTCATGTTAAATCAGAAAATAATAGTCAATAGCAAATAATAATGATTATAAATTTTTTTGATAGTTCATTACATCAATTATAAATACATATATATGATAATAATAAAATTGTGTGCATTCTCTGAGAAATATTTCAGTAAGTAAAATTGATTAAGTAATATTATAAAACATAATGTATTTAATCAAAATGCGATAGAATGAATCAGAGGTAGAATGTGAATGTACAGGTAAAAAAGAAAAGAAATAATAAGATAAAAGGAAATAGATAATGATATATGTATAGAAGAAGCGTATAAAACCACGACGGGTGCAACGTGACCGAGAAACCACGTGATTGAATTAGCCAATTGCAAGGTACGCGGGTACATTGTCACGTTGCATTCGGCGTGGCTCACATTCCCCTTGCTCTTACAGCCTATCTCTCCTGCTCTATGTCTGCTGAACAAGTTGTATGCTGGCATATGCGAGCAATACTGCTGTTTCTTGTATTTCGCGTCAATATTCATTCGTTACAAATTCGCGTGCATTATTATATTATTCGATCTCTGTAATCTTTACACGATCATTTAATTATTGGAAAATATAAAACATTGAACCGAGTGTGTATGTTGCTACTTCAAGTTGCGATTAGATGAGTGCATCGAATAAGAAACAACGATATTCGGATATATTGCAATGTCCATACATGCTCACAATTGTAAGTACATATATTTTTTTCATTTTTTTGTTTTTTCCGTAATATTCTTTATTCTATGCTAATTTTGAATTTAACATAATTTCACATTTCTATTAGTGTCAATAAATTATATTTTTTGCCTTTATTTTGGATCATCCTAAACTGTTTTTCATCAATTGTCAGATCGATAATTCTGTCTATAAATGCAGTAATTATTTTATGATGTAATAATTTCATTTTCTTCTATAAAAAAATGTTATGATGTAATATTAATAATGATAAGAAAAAAATGATTATTCGCATAAAATTTTTTGTGCAGAATGATGACTTGTTAAAAATAAATAATATTTAAATAAATTTTAATAAGTTCGTGCTATTTTTTTATATCCAGAAGATTTTTTTTTGTATTAATTTAAAAATCAATTTTACATATGTATATATATTATACATACATTGTCTATACACAGCATGTGTATTTTAACTCGGTTGTCTATTTATTTTTTTATTTTTATTTTATATTTAAATTTAATATATTGCTATCATTTAATAAAAAGTTTTCTTGAATAAATTGCTTAATATTAGAAGAAAAAATATCGAAAAATATCGAAAAACAATTGTCATTGATATAAGATAAAATGTGATGTTTTCTGTTTTATCGACGACGAACGTTTTTTAGATATATAAATTTGTAATTATATTAAAATTTATTAAAAAAAATTGCCAATTGCCAATATCTTTTTTTCATATTATATTATTGTTCATATTATATATTATTTAATCTCATAATACGATACAATTATTTGGTATATTTTAATGATTCTTTTATATTTTCAAACATATAAATTGCAAAATGATTATTGATATTATTTAATCGATTTTAATTATATAAAAAATTTCTAAAGGATTTTATACAACAAGTTTATAAAATTATATAGATTTTTAAAAATAATTTGAAATGTACTTATAAGTTTGTAATTTTAAAGTTAGAATTCAATAGTTTTAGTAGTAGACATATTATTATTGCTGATGCTGTTGGTTCTTATCGCAGTAAATCGAATTGGAGACCTATCGTTGGAGACGTGCACCTTGACATTTCATACATCAAATAAATGATACCGATAATTGATTGACTATTGAAATCACTTTTAAAAGAAATAGAGAAAAAGTGATAAAGAAGCTGTTCATGAAATTTTATGTTCCAAGAAACAGGTATTGTAATAACATAATTATATAATAAATGTCTATATTCGGGCATGAGCGGGAATGAATGCTAGTTACGTGAATCAATTTGAAATTAATTTATAGTTAGTTAAATTGAACAAAGATAAAAATTTTAATGTCACATTGCATATTATGTCATTGATAAATATTATTTCATTTTTTTTATTATAAAAGAAATAAATGAGAGGATATATATATGTAAATTGTTAGATAAATAAAATAAATAAAAATAACAGTTGATAATAATTATAGACATGGTGCAATAATTTCAAAATCTTTATAAATTTTTCAACTTTTTTTTATAATTTTTTAAACCCATAAATAATCCATTCATATTTTCATATGTGTTAATTATTTTCTTTTGATGAAAGCATTTAAAAAGAAAATTAATATATATGGACAGAGGAATTATGTTCGTGTAAAATTTTGCAAATGTAAGCATAAAGTAGTAACGTAAACACGATAAATTGAACTATTATTATCAATTTCCTTTTTATATAGTATATATTATTAAATATACATATATTTATATTCTCACATCTTATGGAATAGAAAGAGTGTGCAGTAGAATCAATTATGAAATGTCATACATTAGCTATTATGTACAGTAGAAGTATTGAAGATGTATCAGCCATCGAAATTATAATATACAATTGCGAGACTCATATACTTACATATGTGGATATACATATATCAGAACATCGACTTGTCGTTTTTTTTTTTCCATTTCTTTTGTCTTTGAAAATATATTTATGCGAGACTTAAATCAAATTAAATCAAATTGATTAATCTTTCTGTTGCACACTCACAAATTATTTCATACATATACTCATATAAATGATTATACGTTTATGAAAATAAAAAAATTAAATCTTTTTCAAAAATATTTTCCAGTATATATTTCGACATTGAGCTTCTCTTCGTTCTTCGCCTCCTTATCTTGCTCTGTTTAGAGAATTTATATTTGATGTGGGAAATTATTGACACTTAAAGAAAAATAAAAAATTTTAGAAATGTAGTTCAAAAGAGAGAAGAGCGAGAAAAAAAATAGGAAAATGATGAAATTATCGGAATCGTTACGAAGAAGATATATAATCATGTGCAATATCTATGAAGGACAGATGATCTTTGAGAGATACGAATTTTTTTTTTTCATAAACAGAAAAAAGTTTTAGTGGAGTGAATAATAAATCGATCATCCGGGATTCCAATTTTAATGACTCAAACAATGATCTTTTGCATGGTATGATCGATTTGATGATTAAAAAGTTTCAAAGAAAGACGTATCCCTCGAATTATATTTCTTTTGGGAAAGAAACAACGGAAGAAAAGCGGAAAGAGAAAGAAAGAAAAGAATAAAAGTGATAAAGAGATAAAGAAGACGTGTTATATGTATATATATAATGTGTGTGTGCGTGTGAAACAGTGATAAAATAGAGAAAAAGAAAAACATTTTTGTCGTTTAAAAACTTATTGCTAGTATAGTTGAATATGTTATATTGAAAAAAAAGAGTCAAGGAAGAATCAGAAGAAAAGGAAAACGAGATTCAAGGGATATAAGACAAAAAAAAGAAAAATGACAGGTAGTCGTAATAACGAAATAAATCCAAAAGAGGGATTGTATGATGAAGGTGGAAAACATACGGTTCATTGGTTTCGCAAAGGTCTCAGACTTCACGATAATCCTTCGTTGAGGGAAGGTCTTGCTGGAGCCTCCACCTTTCGTTGCGTATTTGTTTTGGATCCGTGGTTCGCTGGAAGTACTAACATTGGTATCAATAAGTGGAGGTGAGTACATGAAAGTAAACAAATTTCTTTCGATTAATAACGATTAAGAAATAAGGAAATATTTCGAAAATGTTTTTCAATTCGATTTGTCAACAGATTTTTACTACAATGTTTGGAAGATCTTGATTGTTCATTGAGAAAACTAAACTCTAGGCTATTTGTGATACGAGGACAGCCGGCAGATGCTCTGCCGAAATTGTTTAAAGAATGGGGTACTACAAATCTGACTTTTGAAGAGGATCCAGAGCCATTCGGACGTGTCCGAGATCATAATATCTCGGCACTTTGTAAAGAGCTTGGTATTTCGGTAGTTCAAAAGGTCTCACATACTCTTTATAAATTGGATGAGTGAGTTTAAATGCTTTTCTTTGATCATCGTTCAATTTTAGAATTTGTTTTTCTTCTTAATTATAATATAATAATATAATTAATAATATTAATATTTATTATTAATGGACATGAGTATTTCTTTATCTTTTTAGAAAATACATTTAATTTTTTTTTTTTTTAATTTCATTGCAAAATTATTATCTATGTTAACTATTATGTTATCAATATTTTATTGCAATTCTTGTACTATTTAATTTACACATTAAGAGTTATGTCTTATTGTTTCAGAATTATTGAGAGAAATGGTGACAAATCTCCGTTAACTTATCATCAATTTCAAACCGTCGTTGCCAGTATGGATCCTCCGGAACCACCAGTGCCAACAGTTACTTCTGCTTGCGTAGGTTCGGCATATACTCCTTTAAAAGAAGATCATGACGATCATTATGGTGTACCGACGCTCGAAGAACTTGGTAAATCTATGCATTTATTTCTCATGTAAGAACGAAAACAAAAGACATATAGAGGAAAAAAGAGAAATGATACAATAAAGGAATATATTCTAATAATTGATAGGCTTCGACACAGAAGGTCTCCTTCCACCTGTGTGGGTCGGAGGTGAAAGTGAAGCTCTGGCACGATTGGAACGGCATCTAGAGAGAAAAGCATGGGTGGCCAGTTTCGGAAGGCCAAAAATGACTCCGCAATCATTATTGCCTAGTCAAACCGGTCTTTCACCTTATTTACGATTCGGATGTTTGAGCACCCGATTATTTTATTATCAACTCACTGATCTCTATAAGAAAGTATGATAATATTTTTTTATTTAAAACGATATGAATTGCAATATGCATGTTTGTGTGTATAGATAAAGAAAAAAGAGACGATATTATTAATTTATCTACTTGATTAAAATATTATAAAAGTTTGATTTACATTTTATGTTTTGACGATTTTTAGATAAAGAAAGCTGTACCGCCGCTTTCATTGCATGGGCAACTTTTATGGCGTGAATTTTTTTACTGCGCCGCAACGAAAAATCCAAATTTTGATCGCATGCAAGGTAATCCAATTTGCGTGCAAATTCCTTGGGATAAAAACGTTGAGGCACTCGCTAAATGGGCAAACGTGAGTGAATTCGAAATATTTTTATGTTTTGTAAATAGTAGAAATCGTGAATTTGAACGTATATTAAAATATATATATATATATATGCACGGATACATATAATACATATTAAGAATTTATGTTGATTATAAATTCATATTATTTTATAATTTTATAATTCTAAAAAAAACTGAATATAGATGGCTGTAAAAATTTTATAAAATTTAATGTATTTATTTTATTTATCTATGTTATTTGCTTTTTTATATTATTTTTTTCTATTATCATATATATTAGAATTTAAATTTATTTTAATCATTTTTTAAATCTTTGTTTATTTGTTTTTATGCTTATTTATTTAAACAATTTTAATATAAAAATACATAAATATATACATCATATAAAACTTGAAAACTATAAAGTAAAATAGTGTACAAAATATATACTCAATAAAACAAAAATATATACAAGATATATTTATAAATAACATAATTTGATATAATATATATAAAATACATTTTACTTATAAATTAGACAAAAAAAGCAAATAAAAAATTTATGTATCTGTGGCGTCATCTCGTGTTTGGATCGTGAAAGCTCCAATTCATTATTAGTGTAGCAGAATATGCAAGAAGGTATTCGTGACGTCATAAAAAAAGAAGCAATATTGTGCGAGAAGGATAGAAAAGACATTCACTAACTTTGATTATGCGGCTCCTAATATTTGCTTCATATATAAAATGCTACATTAAAAGTTAATTAATTATTACTTTTTTATTATAAATTTCTATTTAATTTTAAGATTTATATCTTAAAGCTAAAACTTCATACGAGTTTCTCATGTCAATTTTAACATGAAATTTTTTTCAAATAATTATTTATTAACAATTAATATATTATATGCTGATTGACATGACCGAGTATATTTTTGCAGTATATTTTTCATTAATTGTTTTTTATTATTATATTTTTTTTAAAATACGAATATATACATATGAAATGTTACTTCTTTTTCTATTTTCATGTATAAATTTTATTCATAATTTTATTATTGTTTAAATAAATAAATTGATTGTTTATTATTTGATTGTAAATTGATATTTTGTATTCTCTATGATAATCGTTAATAGATAATTAATTGAAACAAATTTCCTATTAAAATTGATACGAAAAACTTGTTTGAAGTTCTAGCTTTAAAATGCGAGCTCAAATATATAGAAATTTTGAGTAGAAAATGAGTAATTAATAAATTTTCCTTGTAATGTCCTTAAAGTGATGGGAAATGCTTTGTCTTTCTCATAATGTTCTCTTTATCTAATGTTATCTTTGTGACATCACGAATACCTCCTTGTACATTCTGCTTTGCTAGTAATAAATCGAAGTTTTCATGATCCAAACATGAGATGGCACCACAAATATATAAACTTTTTATTTGCTTTCTTTGTCTAATTTATAGGCAAAATTTACTTTATAGAAAAAAAAGAAAAAACGTTTATAAATAGAAAAAAAAGAAAAAAAGAAATAACAATTTTATGTTTAGAAATAATTGTTTAAGAAATATAATAAATGAATGTACATAAATGCTTCGAAAAAAGAAATTCATTCAAAAGTATCGAGAAAATTTTCATTTCATGAAAAAAAAAAAATAGAAATATAAAAAGATATCTATACATAAAAATAAAAAAATATATTATGATATATAAAAATATGTATATATACGTTGAGAAATGTATATAATATTTATAATTTAATTTTAATAGGAATATATAGATATTACATGCTAAAAATTATAAATTGAAATTCGGTTTCATTTATTAAATATATATATATATATATAGATATGTATAAAATAGAGACCTCTAATAAATAAATAATTTATGGAGCGTGTTTGATCTTTCATAAGAAAGAAAAAATTAAAAGATTATTTTTCAAAAAATAGGGTCAAACAGGATTCCCCTGGATCGATGCAATAATGACTCAACTAAGAGAAGAAGGTTGGATACATCATTTGGCTAGACACGCAGTCGCTTGTTTCTTAACCAGAGGTGACCTTTGGATCTCTTGGGAAGAAGGAATGAAGGTAAAATGTCGTTTGTTATTACTGGCATTTATTAACATATTAGAAAAGGTTAACGAACTTTTCGAGATATTGCATTGTCTATTATGAAATTATTTCTGCTAGTCACATTTCCTATTCACATTTGTTGCATTCATTTGTAAAAGTATATATATCTTCTTGAATCTTTTCCAAGGTATTTGATGAGCTGTTACTAGATGCTGACTGGTCAGTAAACGCAGGAATGTGGATGTGGTTGTCGTGCAGCTCTTTCTTTCAACAATTTTTTCACTGCTATTGTCCAGTAAGATTTGGCAGGAAAGCCGATCCGAATGGTGATTACATTAGGTAACTTTGATTCTTATATGAATTCTTGTACGAAAATGCATTTATTTAAATATTATATGATATTTGAACAATAGTAAAGAGTTTTTTAATGATTTCAATAATTTTTGATTTTTTTTCTTTTGTATTCTATTTTGATACAGACGATATTTGCCAGTTTTAAAAAATTTTCCCACGAGATATATTCACGAACCATGGAATGCACCACTTAACGTACAACGTGCAGCTAAATGTATCATTGGCAAAGATTATTCATTACCGATGGTGAACCATAGCAAAAGTTCTAGAATTAATATTGAAAGAATGAAACAAGTTTATCAACAATTAAATAAATATCGTGGAAATGGTAAGTTCTTAATTAAATTTTAAATGGAATTTGAACGCTTAATATGATAAATTCTCAAATAATAAATATTATTCTTATCATTCTTATTGTAGGAGTCTCTCTTAAAGGAGAAACTGTTGGTGAGTAATATTTTCTCTCTTTTTCTTATACTTTTCATTTTTTTAAATAAATTTACGATAGCCAGCATACGTAACAAGCAGCTTTTCGGCAAGGTTTACTGAATGCACTACCACCTCCGTCAATGAAAGAAATTGAGGAAGAAAAAAAGAAAACCAAACAATCTTTGTCATCATCAGAGAATCAATCAAAAATGGAAATTCTTCCTAAGACGACGCAACAACAACACCATCATCAATAATGATGGTTAATACCGATGATACGGAAATAACAATACGTTGATCCGAAAAAATGAAATTTCAATTATTATTTCTTATTTTTATTTAATTCATACTTATTTATTTATCTTCATCGACATTCAAATTTTGATCATTATGCTTCACTATAGTCATTTTAATTCTATTAAATTATTTGAAGAGCGATTTTCAATGAGATCGCTGTCATCGGTTTATTTAAATAATTACTTATATTTAAAAAAAAATACTGAAAATAATATTGAAAATATTAAAAATAAAATGATCACTTTGAAACAATATGATAATGATGCTAATTTTAAAATTTTGTTGTATATAATACATCTGTGTATATATCATAAATAGAAATTTTTCATGCAAATTTATCTAATAATTATTTCTTAACATTCTTCCAGATATTAATCTTTAATACTTATCATAAACGCGCGTATATATGTGTATATGTATGTATATAAATGTATATCAGTTAAAGAAGAATTAAAAATAACGATTTTCTACTTACCCCAATTTTATTGATATCTATTACAATAGAAAAAGGTGAAAAAAAAGATCTCAGTTAATTGTAAACTATGTAAAAAATAAAATTGACAATCAACTAATGAAATGAACAATTTGTTATAGAATATGGACAAATATTATTATAAACATCAACAGTTTACTCATTTCAAATATTTATCCTTTTTTTTTTTTTTTTCTTTTTCTTATCTAATAAGAATAAGTGTTAAAAGAAAATCCAACTGATTGTAAATTACGAAAACAACTCGATGAAGCATCTAATTGACATATTTTCTTGATCGTATATATTTATGTGTACGATCATTCTTATGGCGTCATGTCAGAAATAATTTACATTCCTGGGATCATTTTTTTATTTTTTCATGTCAACAAATGATATATTTTTAGTGCCTATAGTACTTATAGTTTTACAGTACATTTCTCGTTAGATTTAAACAATTACAAATGAACATCCTCCAACACTCAAAGACGGAACCTAATGTTTCTTTTTTTTTGCAAACTACCTTTCTCTCTGTTGTTCGCACGCCCATACACACGCATATACATACCACGCACACGGTTTTCTCTCACTTTCACTCATATTTACTATTCCTTTTTCTTTTTTCCCCCTCTTTCTCTCCATTTTTCCCTTATTCACGCGTTTGCTTTTAAATTATAGATTCTTATTCTTCCTTGTTTCACGTTTTTTGGTATATGTTTTATAAACGCTTATGGTATATCTCATGGTATATTATCCATGCAACGTAATAAAAAATTCGCGAATTTTTACGATCACGTTTATAATGTCTCCAAAATGCGTGGCTTTGTCAATTGGCGCTTATTATTATTATTATATTCGGCCTTTTCAAGATAAAATGTTTTATTTCGTAAATGAAACGATAGATAGATAGAATTTTATTCGATAGAATAGAAGCATTAGGAAATCAGAAGAAAAAATTAGATTTCATCGAGAATTATCGACAAAATTAATGATTGCTTCAATTATATCGGTGAATTGATGTATCGATAGTTTTTCGATTTACAAAATGATCACAACGGTTTGAAAAAATATTGCCCATGTTGAGGAAATGACACGTGTTTACGCGCACGTGTGTATTATGTGTAAGGTCACGTGTATAAGGAAACTATGTACAGTAGTAAACTTTAGAAATTAGATTAGATCGATTATTTAATTAATTAATAAATATGATAGAGTAATTATAATCTTATGGGATAAATATTCGTGAAAGCATCAAATCTTGATGATTAAGTTCATGATTCATAAGAAACCAAATTTTCGATAATTAAGTGCTTCGAATATAATAGTATACAATATAACTATATGAATATGCATTAAAAACAACAATTGCAATGAAATGATCAAATAATTTTTGCCGAATTGTTTCCATCTTTTGTTTCTATTTCCATAAAATGTTAAAATTTTATAAATTTGTTTTATTTTCGCAACGCATTTTGAAGAAACACATGCCCGATCGAATATACATATATACGTCCATGCACGCACGCTCGTTCTCGCTTGCAATTAACTCGATTCTTTTTTTTTATTTCTTCTTTCATTTCGAAGATACATTCAATCTTTATCATAGTTGAATTTCAATGATGCTTCCTTTTCTTTTTTCTTTCAATTTTTTTTTTTATTTTCTTACACATGCATTCTATTACACACATGCACATTCACACATATGCATGCATTCTCTCTCTCTCTCTCTCTCTCTCTCTCACTCTTATTCTCATTCTTTCTTTCTCTCAATTTCTCGAATTTTTATTCTTTTTCACTTTTATTTATTAATCACCCTTCCATTCGTTTAACTCGGCTTGATTTGCGTACAATGTACGCGTTATTGAATTAAACTTCGATAATTATTTTTCGGAATTAAAGGTAATCCACTTTTCGGTACAATTAGTGCGGTTAACTAATCTATACTATTAACTATGTTCACAATGATCGCTACAATTTACTCATAGTTCATAGTATAAATGTCGACAGCTTACGATACGTACACTACGCTAACATCGGATTCAAAGTGGTAGTTTCGAGTGCGACGCGTTATCGGAAATCTCATTTTCTTCGATCGAACATGTCCGTTCAACGATTCTCTCCTCTGGCATCGCTCGTCGATCGATACACGATCGGTAAGTACGCGTCCTGTTTTCCTCTCTTTCCTTTCAATTGGTTTCATTTTGTTTTTTTTTTTCTTTTTTTTTTTCGTAAGGCAAGAGCAGAAAACAAAATCAAAGATAAAGATAAAAAATTTCGTGAGTACCGATACTCTCTTAATACAAGCGACGCGTTCCTCCCCTTCTTTTCTTTTCTTTTTTTCCACTCTTTCTTCACTTTTCTCCTTCTTCCCCAGCTCCCTATCTCTCCCCTTTTTTTCCGTCTTTTCGTGTTTTTTTTTTTTTCGTATCTTCTCCTTTCATTCATATGCGACAAGCGACGTTTAATAATCCTACGTAAAACTATGCGTTAATACGCCTATTTAATTGCGGGCACGAGGGGTTAAGTATATATTTACGTTACGCGCTTAAATACAATTGCTAATTAGTTTTACAATACGTTCAACATTTTTTGTCCTCCTGATTTCACTAAGTACCGTTATCTTTTTTCTTTTTTTTTTTTGTTAACAACAACAGACTTACTTAACTCTAATTATGTTTCTGGTTTGTTACTTTCTAAGGCCTTGTTTCTAGCACAAATCCTGCTGTCGCTAAGGCAGTGGCTCTTTAAACTTTCTCTCTCTCTCTCTCTCTCTCTCTTTCATTCTCTCTCATTCTCTTTCTCATTTCTTTCTTTCTCTCTCTCTCTCCACTTATCCATTCATTCTTCCATGCATGCATTTACACTGGTATACACACGTGCTTGATCTTTTTTTTTTTTTTTCTTTATCTATATAATTCGTTCGTTACGCGATGAATCGTGACAGACTTCCGGTCGATCGAAGGACGCGCGAACAATCGAGTTTCTTAAAGAAACGCCATGCTGAACGACCGAAAAAACTTGAGGCCGGATTTTTTTTGTTTTTTTTTTCTCCGTGATTTTGATCCGTGAAAAATGTGGATTGTGGATCGCTTACATTTAACCTTCCCGGCTTCGAAACGCAATCTTTCGAATTCACATCTTTGCGTTAAGAAAGCAGAAGAGAGTGGGCGAGCGAACGAGCGAGCGAACGAGCGAGCGAGCGAGCGAGCGAGAGAGAGAGCGAGAAAGAGAGAGAGAGACGAGACGAAGAGAAAACGAAACACTCTTAAAATTTTTAACGATAAAAATTATCTATTCCTCGCGATTAATAAAGAATAATTCTATTTAATATAATTCTATTTGACATATCGAAATTCTAAACATATTTCTAACTCAAGTAATTGTTATTATTACTCTCTTATTTTTTTCTGACTCGGAGGATGGTATTTCATGCGGCACACGTTGAAAAATAAAGAAGAAGAAGAAGAAGAAGAAGAAAGAAAAAAATTCAGGGCTCGTGTCAATTTTTCTTTTTTTTTTTTTCATCGACAATGGTAGATATAAGTCTTGAGAGGCAATAATCGAAATAACGGGAGGACGTAGCCAGTTACGACACCAGCACAATTACACTACGTAGGTATCGGCATCGACGTCGACGTAGCTGCCCTGTTTTATGCGAGAGCTCTACGTCGGCCGAGATCAATACGTAGTCTGTGGTCCTCCTGCCTCTCTCCCACCGCTACGCACACATTGTATGCACGTACACGCACACGTGCACACCCCTATCGACATTTCAACCTCTCCCTCCCTCCCTTCGCTCACCATATAACGTGTCATTCTCTTTCTCTCACCGCGATTTTATATCGCCACCACTCTTCTCTCACTCTTCCACATTTCTCTCACTTTTTCATTCACTTGGCTAGTCCCACCGAAACTCGAGCTACCGTTCAAACTTATTCTTTCTTCTTTTTTTTTTTTTTTTTTTTTTTCGAACTTCCATCGGATAGCCAGCTTTCATCCATCCCGTGTTTCCTTTTCCTCGTGTCTTTATTTCTCCCTTCCCCCCCCCCCCTCCTCCCTCCCTCCCTCTCTCTCTCTTTCTCTATACGATTTTTATTATTACAGCATTACAGCAGATTTTGGAGGGTCGACACGTATAACGTGCGATTTTTTTTTTTTTTTTTTTTTTTTTGGGAGAGCGAAAGAAAAGAGAAGCAACTCTGTAAATGATTATATACTATATCCTAGTAAGACTAACGAGTTTAAGGTATTGTCTAAATGCTTCATCAACGATTGACGATTGGATGGATATTCTTAACTTCCTCTTGACATCGATGCACTACTATTATATCTATGTACGTAATAGCCGCATTGTTTTTCATCTTTTCAACTCGTTCCTCTGTTTATCGCGCGATAATAATAAGAAACGTATAAAACGGAAAAAAAGGGAAAAAAATGGCGCTCGATATATTATCTTTTCAAGAAGAAGCGGAAAAAAGCGTTAGAAAATGCGTAACTATAAAAACTTTATTACAATTGGAGAGGGAATGGAAGATTATTATAGCAGATTAAAGTTGAGAACGTTGGAGGGGGGAGAAGCGAAATCCCGTATTTTGTGCGTTTTTTTTTTTTTTTTTTTTTTGGGAAGAGGAGATTTCTTAATTTTCTTTTCGCACGATGCACGAATCACACATATCTACACAGGTAGATGTGTTATTATCGTATCGCGTTGTTGGTTTTCTCACGAAAGAAAACGAGAAGAAGGAGAGGAAGAGGAGGTGAAGAAGATTAATTTCCAGCAACAATCGTGAAAAAGTAGAGAGGGGATCAAAAGGGTTGGATCAAGTGCAGACTTTTTAATTTTTTTTTTTTAACGATATTATCTTGTTTTAATCCCATTCCATACTCTATATCATTTTTTCTCTGCGTAATGTGAAAATAATATTCCTGTTGATAAACATTCGTGTTGTTTCGTTCAGTTGTTGTTGTTGTTGTTGGAAATTAATTTTCGTTTCAAAAGGGAGAGAGGAAGAAATTCGACGGACAAATCGAGGAATGCTCTTTGCTTAAACGGATTCTCATCGCCTATTTTTTTTTCTAGAAAAATACCGTATGAAATATCACGTGTTAGGTGTTAAACAACACGTTACGACCGTTGTTGAAAATTTCGCGAAAAATGATTAATGATTCGCCGGGATGACGAGTGTCATCAATCGATTCGCGTTAGAAAGAATTGGAAACGAGAACATGCGCAAGATCGCCTTCTTTTCAAATAGGAATAGCGAAAAAAAAAAAAAAAAAGAAGGGAGAAGATGGACAATAGAGAAAGATCGCTATCGTAGAGAAGAGAGTTTCGAGGATCGATTGGAACGTAGACGCGACCATTTGAAGACGCGTCTCTGAGAAGGCTCCTTAGAAACGAGAGTACTCGAAACAATGTCTGAAAACGCAGCTTCGATTTGATCAGTGATCAACCGTATAACGCGTTTCTTGCGAAAAAGATTTTTTGCACACTTTTGCCACGCCATTGCTTTTTCATTGCTTGCCACCGCTTAGTTTAAAAATTATATTATTCGCGATTAACAGTGCGAAAATACCCTTTAATACTCCGCTTAGTACTCGTTTTTTCTCTTTTTTTTTTTTTTTTTTTTTTGTTTTTTGCCCCTTTCGTTAAATGGTCCAAGAACATTGCTTATCATTTTCTAAATGAGAGAACGAACGAACGAACGAACGAGTGATACGCGATCCACGAGAACGATAAATTTTCGAGAGAGAAAAAGGAAAGGAGTTTTCTAACGTTTGATACGAATGAATTTTATCGTTCCTCGGAGATACTCGGGAAGCGTGTCGATAGAGAGAAGAAATCGAGCGGAAGTTGGGGAGACACGATCGACAAGAAAAATGAGAGCAGTTCGACCGATATAGAAAGAAGAAGAGATAATAATGGGAAAAGGGTGAAAAGATTTTTTTTTTTTTAACGGATCCATCGTTGTTTCCAAAAAATTTTCGAAACGTTCGAAATCTAAATAGGGGTAAATTTCAGAAATTTAAGTCAATCTCAAAAGTAAGATAAGAATTTGTAAACTTGTTCTAAACGATGGCCAGGGAACCGCGCATTTTCGAATTTTGGTTACGCTTAGACACGCTTACGTGTAAATATATTACACGTGCAATTTACGAATACGATAAAAGTGTAATCGCGCGTATCTCGCGTAACAATGATCGATGGATCAAGCGCGTTTACAATTCCTCCTTGCTTTACCAGGGGAATCCGTATCGGTGAAATCCATTCTTAAACCCAATCTGTCTGTTTTCGAAAGCTTTCACGTCGAAAGCTTTTTAATCCAATAGCCAATTAGATGGCTACTTTCGAGGAAAAAAGAATAAGCGATTTTTGTACCTATAGGCTATCGGCTTTTCTTTTTCTCCATTTTTCTTCTCGAATCATCGTCGTTCGTACGTACGGAGTGCTTTTCTTTCCTTTCTTTCTTTCCCATTTTTTTCCTTTTTTTTTTTTCTTTCTTTTAAATTTCGCCTTCTCGATCCCTTTTCCTTCACAACCGTGACGTTGAATCGTATTTGAATCGAATTGCCATTTTCGTTTTCCTTTTAACACGTTCCAAGTTATTGCTTTAACGGATAACCGCTTTTACGGATTCGTCTGTTGTTTAAGCCAAAAAAATGTAGCTCGTGTAATTGCGTTTTGCGTATTGTGCGTTTTTATCGTTCCTTTCGTCACTGGAAATTAATCGCTTTAAAATATAATATACACCGTGTCCATCAATTTTTTTTCTTACCGACCGAGTAGATGTCTCTCATCGGCGTTCGATCGTTATTGGCCATGCATTTTTTTCTTTTTACTTTTTTTTTTTTTCCTCTCTAAATATCGTACGTATTTTTTTTTTTTCGGCTAATAAGGCTATTCTATTCTATTCTATTCTATTCTATTCTATTATATTCTATTCTCTCTCTCTCTCTCTCTCTCTCTCTCTCTCTGCCTCTCGTTGCTTTCATCAACGGTACGCAGCAGCTATCACCTGTTACGTTCAACCGCAAAAATTGCACGGAAAACACTCGCGGATAGCTAGCTACACTTTCTCTCATTCGTTATTTTCGTTATTCTCGACACACGCGTACATCATCGCATATATTTCCCCTCCATTAAGATTTCTCATGCATACATAAACACATATATGTACGTTTACATGTGTGCTTATACATGGACGTTCACATGTGTGTTTAAACACATACACACGTATACATACATACATATGTGTACACGTAAATTTTTACGTATACACATATACATGTAAATACAGGATATTTACATATGTAATCGCGCAATCGTGTTTTTTTCTAAGATTATTTCGATTTACAACCTTTTTTTTCTTCTTCACGATCTCTCTCTCTCTCTCTCTCTCTCTCTCTCTTTCTCTCTGCCCCTTTCGTAATACGTATCTATTTATATATGTATAATATTTATATGCTTCTTTTCCTCCGTTTCCTCTTTCATTCGCGTTCGTTTTCTTCCTTCGCATTCGTACACAGACTCGCATCCTTCCGTTCTCACCTTATAAATGTAAATTAGTAACAATTATGTATTTGGACAATGTTTAACAACGTAACGAATGCACACGCGGGGGCACGGTTGTCCTTCGATTCTATCTCCGCGCGTGCATTTCTTTATTTCCCGTGTGCGCTGTACGTATATGCGTGTATTGCGTTGTTTGTTTTACGCGTGTACGTGTTCCTCCAAGCATGCCCCCCCCCCCGTCCCTCTCCCCTCTCCTCGTCCAACTACGACACAACGACGACGACGAGTTCGTTTGCCTCTCGCTCTCGCGTATTAGAGATTCGCCCTCGCTTTTTCGCCTTTCCCTCCGCATAGTGGCCCTCGTGGCTTCGCTTCGCCGTTGTTCGGTTTCGCGATTTCAGTGTGCTTTCGAAACTTCTCTTTAAAATTCTCTGCTCGAACAAAAAAAAAAAAAAGAAAGAAAGAAAGAAAGAAAAAAAAAACAATCTGATCCTTCCACGTGTAATTCGTTCTTTCGAACCGAAAGGTCCACGCTTCGACGCGAAACGAAACGCGTTTCCTTCGAGATTCAACGTACGTGTATTTTCGCGATACGTGGATCGTGATCGGAAAAAGAAGATGGTAACGGATACCACGAACAATCTTTTCGTTTTTTTTTTTTTTTTTTTTTTTTGTTTCTTTTCTTTCTTTCTTTTTCGCGATTCAATCTACCGTTAAATTCTAACGGTAATGGAAAGAAAAAAAAAAAAAGAAAGTAAAGTACTATTCTCTCCCAGTAAAGTAGTGTGTTTTTTTTCTCACTTTTTTTTTTTTTTTACTTCTCGTTTAAATAATATCGTACTAGATTCTCTTGATTCTTTTCTTCTATGTATATATTATTTCGTATCTTTGTTTAGATATCTTGGGATATCCGAGGTTTTTTTTTTCCTTTTTTTTTTTTTTTTTTTTTCGTAAAATCGAAGCCACGTACACTGTGCGGAAAAGAAACAATATGAGAAACAATATATATATATTGTTTATATATATATATATATTTTTTTTTTTATACCGCTATTTTCGTAATATCTCTTTAGAATATTTCTCTATAAAAAAATTCAGTTTTTCTACGATTTTTTTTCTTTTTTCTAGTCAATGTTTTCTCATTTTTCAATTTTTTCCATTCATCCTATTGTTATCTCTTTCCTCGCTCCATCCCTTCTCGCTTTCTCTCTCTCTCTCTCTCTCTCTCACTTCCTTTTTCTCACATGCACGCATACATACTCGCGCCCTCTCTCCGTTTTCTTTGTTTTAATTTATATCGTTACACGTCTATGTTAATATAGTACTTATTTATTGTAATATCTAAACGAACACATATTTATACCTCGATAACGTCGTGTTTATTTATTCCGTTGTCGTTTCTACTAATTATAATTCCTTTTCTTTCTCTCTCTCTCTCTCTCTCTCTCTCTCTCTCTCTCTCTCTACACACATACACACACACATACATTCTCTCTGTCTCTCGTGTCTCTCTCTGTGTTTCTCTCTCTCTCTCTCTCTTTCTTTCTCTCATATCGATTCGGCACTCAAGTTGCTCAAATCTTGCGATTCTTGTGTTTCGTATGTCCTCCGTATTTTTTTCTGTCACGACCGAAATACTATCTATCTACGTCTTTTTTTGTTTTTTTTTTTTTTAATATCTCGTTAATCGTTTAATGGCTTATACGGGAACATGTGCTTGCATTTTGTGTTATATCGTTTTTTTTTTTTTTTGGTTTTTTTTCTCGAGACTTATACCGTTCTCCTCTCTTCAATCTCTTCAATTGTATATATTCACGCGTTCCATTCGCTCCTGCTTTCGCACATTCTCGCTACACGATCCCCTTACACGCATCGTACGCATTTTTCATTTATTTTTCGAAATAATTTATTATTCCTGTGTTATATGTTGCATGTATTGTGTATATATGTGCGTGTATGTTCGAATGCATGCGACACATCGAACGTGTAACAATAACTGCAATCGTAATCATTCTATCGTTAACGTTAGTTTTTTTTTTTTACTTCTTTTTAATAATCGTTAATAATTACTTAATCGTTATAATAATTTATTTTATTATTCATTGTCGTTAATTATTCGTTAACTATTTAATTATTTATCGTTCTTCCTCGTTTGTATCGTATCATTATTATAATCTATATCATCATCGTTCCTGTCATTGTCGTCGTCGCCGTCATTGTCACCGTCATTCGTCATCGTCGTCGTCATCGTCGTCGTCGTCGTCGTCGTCGTCGTATTTACATTTCAATCGATCGCGTTTTTTTTATTGTTGCCATCATTATTTATTAGCGACAGACGTTACGATTTCTTCGTTTTGTTTCACGTCCATTTGTCTTCACGTCCGAACTTTAAAATATCGACGTGTCTCTTCCTTTTTTTTTTTTTTTTTTCCCCAACGTCTCATCTCCCCGTGCTTCTCTCTCTCTCTTTTTTTCGTCGCTTCTTCACGCGTTCATTTCCTTTCCCCTCCCTTCTCCCCGTCCCCACCCAAATTTACGTCGCCTTGCATATCGCAGCACAGTTCTCAATACACATCTCATTTTTCATTTAACCACGGTTTCGTTATCGTATTTCGATTTTTTCCTCCGTACGTACGTACTTATTCGCTTCCGAATATTTCTTCGAATATATTTCGCTTCCTTCTCCCTGCTTTTAACGAACGCCCCTCCAACCCTTTCTTCGATCACTTTTCTCGGACCTACTTCTTCTCGGATGCTAGTCTTCTCGCGGTCTTTGCCTCGCTCCAAGACCTTGAGATCTCGAGGAGTTCACGAGCGAAAAAGGTACGGCCAAAGTCCTTTTCGACTCTGAGAGAGCTCTGGTTACGGATAGAAAAAAACCTGTATTTCACGCTTTCGCGTATTCCTCGAATTGTTCTATGGCGGATCTTTCCTCGAGGACAGTTTAAAATATCGCCGTCTGGTCGGAGAAGATCGAACGTCCTCTTCGAAAACATTGTTCAAAACCCTTGTTGTCATCCTTCCCCCTCTCCTCCTCCTTTTCCTCCTCCTCCTCCTCCTTCGATCGGACGCTCGAACGCCTCGATCGTCCTGTCGAAGAGCGAGCCGAGGACGATTCTTTTTCTCGGCTCGTTGCCGCGTGCCTCGTGTTCGTCGCCACCATCGATACAACCACCACCACCACCAACTCCATCGCCGCCATGGACACTTTACCGTAAACGAGTCAACGAGGAAATTGGGCGGCCATCGTCGTATCCACACCATTGACCAACGCTCGTGGCACGAGTCGCGATACATTTTTACCGAGCGGGTAAAGGAGAAAGGCTCGTGGGTAGTGGCGGCGGTGATGGTGGTGATGGCGGTAGTTGCCGGTGCAACGACACGAGCCGATATCGTGGAGACGGCAACAGGAGGAGGAGGAGGAGGAGGACGCGTACCGGCCAATTGACCGAGAATATTTTCGCGCGATCGATGCCCGCGAGGGGGGGCCGAACGTTCCCATCGAGCGGATACTTTTCGCCACCACCTCCACCACCACCAGTACCAGCAGCAACACCACCAACTTCGACGCCTGTGCTCCACCGCCACGCACCTCCCGTACAATCGGCTCGCGATGTAACGCAACACGCCCACGCAGTTTGCTCGGCGAAAACAACGGCGCAGCCAAGAGGCGAGAAAGTTTACCAGTTCTCCCCTGTTCGATCCACGATCACCATTATCACCACCACTATCACCACCACCACCACCACCACCACCGTCACAATCGTCGCCACGTATACCAGCTAGGGGCATGATCGACCAAAGAAAGATCTTCGAGATCCAGAGGACGGGAATCGTTCGAACGTTGCCAAGGATACTGGTCAAGATCGAGCATAGCCAAAAGAGTTGCGGGAGGATCGAGGCCGCCGATCGATTGGAAGAGGAAACGCTTGCGATCGAGTCGACGCCACCGCCAGTTCCGCACACCAACGTCCCCTGCAGTCGCACCGTATTCCTCACCGACACAGGATTCGTCACAGGGCATCTCTCTCCTTCCTCCGTCGATCCCGTGTCTTGGTATCCTCCGCCTGATCGAAACAAGCAACGCAAAGTTTGTTTCCTTTTTTTCCTTTCAAGAAACAGGTATTATTTCGGATCTTTAGCTTACAATTGTCGCGCATACGCGTCCAGATGTTATTTCTCCTTTGGATTATAAATTACATCGAGAAAAGTGGAGGGAAACGTACCCGTGGAAGCCGGTTGAGTGCAATTAACGTCGCAATAGGGAGCCGTTGGGGGATCGTAATCCTTCCCGCGCCTCCTTAGCACCTGATTCGTGCAATTGGCGCAGATACCCGACCCGGCCAACTCCTCGGAACACGCGTGGAAGCAACACTCGTTTTCCTCGTTGCTGTGCAACGCTCTCGCGGCTTGCTCTCCGGTCTCGGGTATATTTGGATCTGAAATCATTTCGTTATTTTCCCAATCATCGTCATCCCCGTCCCCCGTTGAAAATTAAAAATCGTTTCTCCACCCTATCACTCCGACCATTTAATCCAACCACTTAATCTCGGATATACACGATTTCCAATGTTTCCTTCCTTCCTTGGTTTCTTCGTTGAATAAACTTCGGTGAATAAAATAAAAGGGTGCCAAAAATATTATTACCCTTGTTAATAATCAACGGCGTTGGAAGGGCGTGGGGTGAGAGACGACGAGTTTTAACGAATTAATTAAAACGAGTTACCTCTGCAAAGGAAGGTCGGTTCACCGGCGTATTGCGTGGGGTAGGAGGGAGCACGGTCGCCCGGTAGCAAGTAGGGGCAACGTTGCTCCACGGATTGGCAAAAGGATCGGCAGGGCCTGAGTCTGCTTCCGGCCCAGCTGCTCGAGCTGTTCAAGTCCTGCGGTTTTTCCCCATGAGCAAAGTAAGGCACCAGGGAGCTGCACACCCATTTTCTATACGCTTCCTGCAATCATGGAGAAGGCGTTCCATCATATTTTTCTTCTCTTTTAGCCGAGGTTAAATATAAATAAGACAAGGAGAAATTATTCGAATATATATATATATATTCACACTCCCGGACCCGCCCACCCGTTTTCGGAGGTTGAAACGATCAGAGGTCGGGCAATAAGACAGGTCAGTGGCTGACCTACATATACTTTAAATATTACCCTTACTGCGCATCCTCTAAGAGCGTGTTATAATTACACTCTGGTCGCAGGAAAACCCTTTTATTCACAGTGGCAACTTATCCCAGGCCGCCCTCTATTCGTATTCATTATTTCGCCTCTCTCCCCGCCGCTTTTATTAAGTATTTCAACGTGCAAAGCCGCGAAGAAACGGAACATGAAACGGTTACGCGCGCTCCTCCCTCCCGTATCCTTGGCCCCTCTTCTCCCTTGGCAAAAAACGAAAATTCATAAAATGCTCGCAAACAAGCTCGATAACAGAGAAGCGAAAGAATAAATTGTAATATTTATATATATATTCCGTGCGATAAACTCGAATTATAATCTTTCAACGAATTTGTTGAATCTTCGTGCTGTGTCACGAAGAAGAATTTATTACAATTACCGTTGCACGATTATTACACGATCATTATCCGAGTTTCGCTTAATCGATTCATGTGGCAAAACTGGCTGCAGTTTAGGGATGGCCCATTTCCAGTTCATGGATTCGCAACCCCACGGTCGACGATTAATCCTTGTCACGATCGAGTCACAAGATTTCTTTCACAAGATTTTGAACGGAAAAAAAAAAAAAAAAAAATGTACGTTTATTATTTATATATATATTTGCTTTTTCAATTCAGGGGGAGGGGAGCATTCGAGAATTGAAAAATTGTTTCCATTGTGATTCATCGACGATTTCGTTCCCAATTAATATATTTCCACTCGAATCGATCACGATTCGTAGCAGAAACTCTCGAATATAGTTGATAGTAGTTTGTCCCGGTGCCAATTTTTATTACCGCGGTTAACCTCGCGGTATCGTCTTCTGCATCGCATAAGATTTTTAAGAAACGCTGAATTCACGCGAATTTCGCTTAGCCAGAGGTGAAAGGAGAAGAAGAAGAAGAAGAAGAAGAAGAAAGAAGAAAGAGGGGAGAGGAAAAAAAATTGCAAGACGTGACTGTTCCTCGCCTCGTCTTATAAAAAAAAATTAACACTTCGAAGAAGACGCTTTGTGCGCCATCTGGTTGCCTGACACCGCGTGACATTGAAACTCGTACTTTCTAATTGGGACACATCATCGTGCTCGTCGTCGTCGTCGGTGTTACAGTTTGCCACGCGCGCGAATCGAGGCTGGAAGATAGGGCACGAAACGAGGTGCAAAAGTTTCGACTTCGATGGATCCTCCTGGAATCGAATCGATGGCGGTTCGTCGCACAGTTAACGAGGAACGAAAAGGAGATGGATTCTTTTTTTTTTTTTTTTTGGTAAGAATGGTTTGGGTCGGAAGATGGGCAGATAGGTAGCTACACCTGAAGCACACTTCAAGTTGGTTGACCCAATTCCCTCCAACCTCTGCCGAGGTACGTTCGAGGCAGATGCGGCACCCTCCTCCTCTACCATTCCCCCTCCGCCCATCCGTCCCTCGGCCCCCCACCCTCCTCCATCCTCCACCTGCAACGTCTCGTCGCCCACAACGACCCTCCCATCCTCCCCCCTCCCTGTCTCGCCGTTCGACCGATCACTCGAGCACCTCTCCCACCATCTCCCCTCCTTACAGATCCCTATAACGAAGCAAAACTTTCAAACAATACGTCATTTTCCCATTTCCTCCTACGATTGTTCCTCCTTCCCCTGCTGCTCGATGCTTTCACTAAGTTCCAACTACACATCTTAGCTATTGGTATCCTTCATATCTCTATATCTCTAAGTTCTAATCTTTGCCCTTGTCCGCGAATTGGTCCGTGTAAAATCGTGTACACGGGGGAAGAAGAAGAAGAAGAAGAAGAAGATTGTTAACTTGAATAACGATGGAATGCGAATGGAAAATACGGCGTCGTGTGAAAAGGAGAAATTGAATTCGTCCTGGGAGAGAGAGAGAGAGAGAGAGAGAGAGAGAGAGAGAGAGAGAGAGGAAGGAAGATGGAGAAAAGAAATCGGAAATCGGATACAGCCGGTCGAAATGATTCGTTTTGTTCGCAACAAATAATTCGCGATGACGAGGTACATTTCATCCCGGTGATGGACCGCGTATTTAATTTCTTTTCACCGGGACTAATGTATATCGACTCCAAATTCCTTTTCTTCTCGTTCTACTTTCCTTTCCCCGATATGGATGATGTAACACAGGCGGGCGGGCACAGTTAAATAGGCACACGTGTGTTCTCGCGTATTTTTCTCACGCGTCGGTGTGCACACACAGGCGCGATCTGTAATTCGGCCTGTCATTGTTCACTCCGGATTCGTGACATTAATTTATCCCTCTTTTCGGAATACGTTGGAGTAATCCTTTGTCTCGGTTAGGCCGTCGAGATCAAAGACGAGGAGGAGGCTTGAAATTAGTAATGCTCTTTACGCGAACGATTCTTCTTCTTCTTCTTCTTTTTTTTTCTCTTGAATTTTAAAAAATAAAAAGTATTATTATTTCGACGAATAACAATTTAACGAGAGGGCAATTTGACGATTTAAAATCGGCCGCGTGATCCGCTGGCCGATTCTCGAAATTCAAACACGTTTTTTGAATGAAATCTCGATCGTGGCGACCGTGACACAAGCAGGAAAGAAATCTTCAAGTTGACCTAGCGTAGGTACGTGCCAATTTCCCGGTGGGAAATTTTCAAATGGCGCTCATGGAACCGGAAACCGTACCCTCGATTCTGGTGTTTCTCGTTTACCTCGTACTTGGCTCATGAACGAGCTTTTCAGGCCACGAGTGCCATACTTGGCGAGTACGCCAGATTAATTACCTCCAACAGCGAGTCCAGAGCAAGAAGAAGGATACGTTGAATTTAGAGATTAAACGGAGGGGAATGGACAGTTTTAAAATCGCAAATAAGAATCATCTTTCTTCCGATATTCGAAACTTTTGCACGATATATATCGCTTTATGGTTTATATAATTCCACGCAAAAGAAAAGAAAAGAAAAGAAAAAAAGAACGGATAGATATTCGTTTATTAACGAGAAAGATTGTAAAAGTACGAGTGTTAAAAACCATTTCCGTTCGAGAATTTTGCTCGATTCGTTTAACGGGATTCATTAACGAGGAGAAAATTAACTAAACTGAAAATGTAAAAAACATTGAGAATAACTCGATGATCATCGTTGATATCAAAAAAATAATATAAAAAGGAATAACGATCACGTGGATGAGAATTATTAAATGATGATTTGCTAGCTCTCGTGTAACAATTTTTTTTTTTACAATTTAAATATACAAATTTTCAAAGAAAACAATGCTACGATAAATTCTATTGAAAAACCTTTGTACAATATAACTGTTTGAGACTCTTTCGAATCTCTCGAATCACTCGGTGGAATTAAAGAAAGTATCTTTCTCTCCGGAGGAACGGGAAGACCGACGACAGAAAAGATGCGAAAAAGAATGAAAAGAAATAAGAGCAGAGGAGTTGAAAGGAGAGGTGCAACGAGTGACAGAACACCGAGGAACAAAGTGGTAGATGCCTATTGGAGATCCAGAGAGGTGGAACTGCGTTGTTCTTAATGTTCTGTGTCGTTTGTCGTTTCGTCGTGTATCGAGTAGCGGATGGAAGAAGGAAGGGAGAGGATGGAACGAGGAAAAAGAAAAGGAGAAAAGAGGAAGGAGTGGGGAAGGTTAGAACAGCTCAAATGGGGTGACGGTGACGGTGGTGGCGGTGGTGGTTGGCGGTTGCAAAAGCAATGCCCTTAGTCGCGGTGACCTGGTTACCTGGCCCATATCTGTGCCACCGTACTAGCAATGCTACCCCAAATCCTGCCCCTCCTCGAACCAGCTTCCACGTCCTATACTTTCTGCAAGCTCGTCGTGGTGGTTTCCTCCTCTATCACTTGCTAATCCTACTTTCGCGCCTTCATATTTTCCGCGATCACTCGTCGTATCTTCGTCCTGGTCATCTTTTCACCATGTATATTACATTAATTACATTTTTTAAATTATCCCATTTATGCGTTACGTGCAAATACACAATTAAATGACCGGATACTGTAATTTTAAATATAAACTTTTTTAATTTGTTAACAATTAACGTTAATTTGTGAGTTTGCTTTTTAAATATAACATCGCAATTTATAGAAGTTACTAACTATTTGCTTAATACAACTATTTCCTTTTTTTTTTGCAACGATTCCTTTTTCTACGTTAAGAATGCATCCTCGTATTGGACCGCCAATCAACGGTTCTAAGGACTTTCCTATTAATTAGTCTGCCTATTGTTTCACTCTAATAGGTGACACTTCTTCTCTCACCTTTTTTCCTGTATTGTTTCACTTAGCTACGATAGTCTTGAATAAACGGTTTCGTATAACACAATGTTCAAGTACCTTTTCTTTTCAGAATCAATCGAAAAATGGAGATATCTGTAACGTTGATGTGATAAACTGTATACCTTTCTTTGAATTAGAAATTTTTTTTAAAATTCGAATCGTTGATTAAACAAGATTAAATGACGTAATTAAATAAAAAAAAAAAAGATTTATATTAAGAATAAGAATAAGAAAATATTAGAAACATTTACTTACGATACAAATGATTAATTAGCATCAATATCATATTATAATAAAAATGTACATTCATCTTGAAACGTATTGTCAAGTGTTCGATGAATATTTGCAAGAAATGTATGGTTATGACATCAATCAAGAAAATATTGACAAATATTGATTTTTTCTTTCTATCATGATCGACTTTTTCCAATATACCATATTCGAAATTTGACTGAATATAAATTTAAATGTTATATGTATGCATAGATTTCATTAACGGATAGATACACTCGTATCACATTCGAACACATTCGGATTTCAATATTTCCGGTTACTCGATTGCTATGCGTCGAATCTCAATTAATTTTGCTTTAGAAAATGAAAACACTGTTTGAATTTTCCAGATCAGTATTTTTTTAAACGAACCTTTGTTAATTACACACAAAAATAAGTTTTCGCTTTATTTCACACAAAATTGTACACGAACAAAATCGGCCAATGGCATTTGAGTGAAGTTGTTTCAGGAAACAAAAGCGATATATCGATACATCGATTAAGTTATTCGTCTTGTTTAGACCATATTTTATATAATTATCCTATTGGGTGACATTAAAATTTTTACTTCTTAATTGGAACGCATTATCGAATTATAAAAAATTTGCCATGAAATAACGAGTATCGAAAGAACAAAGTTATATTTAATAATTAGTTTTTTGACAACTGAAAGAAATTATCCGATTGTTTAACTATCACTAATGCGGTTTCTCAAGATCTTTACACTTCTTTTTTCAAGTAGGTGCAATTTTACGAGTAATCCTCCGACAAACGGAAAAAACATGCAGTTACACCCTTATATCTTGACAGGGCACTACTTCTTACCGAGACAATTGCTTGGAAGACAGCCGGTAGCAAGTGTCGCTTCTCTGGCCGCACAAAGGCTCGAATAACTCTGAACAAAGAGTGATAAAGTATGCCTCGTGAACACAACGTTTTTTTCTTTTTTCACCGTTCTCATCCCATTAAGTTCTAATTAACGAACAATTTGTTGAGCTTTTGTTTAATTTTTCTTTACGAAACAGAACTTGTGATTCGAATTCTATAAATCGTGATACATAGTAAATCGAAAGGTTATGAAAATAAAAAAAAAAGAAAAATAGTTAATTATTTTTATGGTTTTTCTTTTAGAAACAATTCAATTCAATATGATTTTATTAGAATAGATATTATATTAGGAATATAATAGGATTATAAACAGAGGGCGGCACATATTCGTGTCACGGTCGTTAAGTGAACCCGTTTATGTCAAACGATGTAAGTACTCGTACATATATCGGTCGTAAACGCGTCCGCTTATTAAACTTCTGTATTACGGTATACATACAAGCCGTAATGAATTTCAACGATTGACAAAGAGACTGGAGAAACTTCGATATCCGAGTTATGTGAAAATTGAAGACTTGTATTCATGGCTTATATTAAACATAACCTTTAAAAATGATCGAAATTAATAGTTTCAAATTTTTTCGATTTTAATATTTAAGGTAAGAATGATTCTATTCTACTTTTTTTAATTTAAACTTATCTTAATTTTATCTTTTTATTCGATATATGAGCAAAAAATTACGGTTTTTATTGTCCGTGAAAAGGTTAATAGATCATGGTATTCTCTTATCTCAAAGGACTGCAACGATGCTGTTGTAGTCTCGTAAAAACTACCCAAGGGAAAGAGAGCTAGCAATCACCGAGAGCATCGTTCGAATCCCACTTGGGACTGGTAACAATCAACCAGCAATTCCGTTGAAAAAGGCAATAGGCATTTAGCCAAACAAAGAGAAATCGTGTGACGAGAATTCGTTAAAAATTCGTCTAATGTATATCAAAAAATCTTATATAAGAACGAGCATTTCATAAGAAGCATAACGTGTTTTCGCATTAACGCGAAATATTATTTTCATTGTCTATAGAACGAAACGATTTTCATTTATATATTTCTTAATTTGCTTAATAAAGCAGTGGTTCCCAATGTAGGTCGTAAAATGTTTTTAGGTTAATTAGTTATTTTTAGTAAATTTATTTTTTTCTATTTATTTATCTTAATATATCATAATATATAAATTGATTACAGGAATTAATAATATTCCTACAGGATAATAATTTTCTACAGGAATATTAGAATAATCTTTTCGTTATGTATCTCAAAGTGCTGCTGTGACAAAATCGTGTTAATAGTACGAAGAATTTAAAGAAAGAAGAGAAAGAAACTAAAAAAAAATTAAATGTATTTAATATTTTCGCGGCAAAAAAAAAAAAAAATAACAAGATTATCAAAATCGATTCAGAGGTCGCGTTGCTGGTTACGTTTTAGCTATTTGCGTTAAAGAGACCAGAACGTGAAATGAGAATCAATAATCGAAAGAAGGATGAATACGGATGCGGTAGCAACGTGATGTAGCCACGTGACTTAGATTTACTCCGGTGAGAAAATTTAAGGACGTATATTAAAATAACGAATGTACAAATGAATATGCGTACTTATATACGTACATATACATTGTATTTCTAATTATTAATCGATTTACTGATTTCTTTTACGCGATCAATAACGCGAAAAATTCTTGATAAAAAAGAAAGTTATTTCCCTTCCCCTTCAATAATCTCGCAATTTTATCTTTTATAGATTTGCGTCGAAACGAATAATCTCTATGCCTTACTGCGGGTTTAACGAATGTTTGCAATAAGGATGAAGTTTCTAAACATGGCTGTCCTATTTTCTTGAAATCATTCGTACCTGAATACTGACCGAACTTTAACTGGCTTCGATTTGAAAGGACCCGCGTTCCCTTAGGTATTTCCAGATAGAACTTTTCGAATATTTATACGAACAAACGAGCGTGTCTATATTGGAAATATCGCCAGAGAGCTAAATCAGAAATTGAGGTATAACTAAATATATCCGTATCATTCTCAGACATTCGTCATTTCCTTCCATCTTTTTTATTGAATTTAAAAAATATCCACGTAGCAGACAATGAACAGACAGGAAATCGATTCGAGGTGAGAACCACGCGATATACGATACACTGAAAATTAATTTTGTAGGGCGTAGAAGAAGAAAAAGAAACTGAAAAGAACGACAAGACGTTACCCGTGAAGATCTATGGTATCGAGACGATATTAAACCGAACAAGATAACACTCTTGGAGAAGGTTCCTGGATATATAAATTGTTATCAATCAAGTTGGATCCTGTAGTAACAAAATCGATTTATTTCCCTTCGCTCTGAAAATTTTACACAGCTATGTAAGTCTATTTAGCTTGCAATTAATAATAGAACATTGTTTTTAGATAAAATAAGAAAGAAACGATTTTCAAGATGAATTTCACAAGTGGTTACCTAGTGGTCGAAGGAGGAAAGTTTCTAATTTTTAGGGAGAGACCAGAGAGTAACAATAGCCATACGGTCTACTATTCCCCAGACGTTCCTCGCATCATCGATCCTATATAACCTAACACAGTTTCTTCTCTCATCCTCTGCTATGGTATCACGGAAAAACCATGTTATTGCTAACCTCCTCGCTTTCAACGTTGTCTCGAAGAAATTACGCTTTTTCTTTCGGTAAGGCGAGGCGAAGAAAAAAAATTTGCCACGCCTTTGTCGCTTCACCGTGTTTCACGTGATCAAATATTGTTTTCACACTCTAATGTGCAATTCTGACCTTGGCCTACTTTAATCATCGCCATTCAACATAATCGGGGAGGAAACGTTATCTTCGATTAAACGAAGCTTTATTAGTAAAAGATATTTGAATCAAACAATGGTCGTTTTTCCTTTTTCTTCTAATTTCTCGCGATGCGAGAAGATGCTTCTTTCATCGACGTATTGTTTTCTTGATACGAAAACATTCGTTCTACGATAGAAAAGTCTAATTTCCGTAACCACAATCCGTTTCATCTTGTATCTACGACTATGTTAAAAGGTTCTTTGTTTTCATGGCGATGATAAATGCTTATCATGGTGCAAAGGTAATCGTGTATCTGGTAAATGTGGTAAATTTGGAGACATCGTTACAAAACGACAAGCAATATCTTGAATGATCAAACTTCAATATAACCGTGTGATAATCCTACCATTTATTTGTCATTTCTTTATGACACCAAACTCAATCCAATATTGCAATAAATCAAACAAAACGGTTTTTTGAAAAATTTTAATAGAGGTAATCTTTTTTAACGATGGAAACTATGAATAGAAATTTGATCGATAAATAAACGGAAATAAGGGCAAAGTATATTTGGATACATAAAGGTAAAAGAGGATAATTCGTACAACGTATTAAAACTTTTCCTCTTTTCTACGTTGCTTCACCGTATCGATCGAGAAAAGTCTTTTACCGCTGGGTCACACAGAGACGAGAACCGATTGTTTACGGATTCTATCTCTTCCCATTCTATGTCTACATTGAAATTTCAGAAAATATTTTATTCGTTTATCGTTTAACGCATATATCCACATAAAACTTAAATAGATAATTAGATACAGATATATATATATATATGTATATCTGTTTGAATGTATTTCCTCTAAATATTAGATCATTCATTATATATAGAATGGAGATAGAGATCGAAGAAATAGACTGCAGATAATGAGGACACGAGAATAAAAAGAATTTTATTTTATACTTCTTCTTTGTCGAATCAGTTCCTTCGTCCTAAACTGAAGGAATCTTAACCGAAAGATGCTTCAACCTCTGCGATATTGATCCGTATCCCATCCACATGGAACTAGAACTCTCCTCCAGTTTTCTTCTCTTATCGTTTTCCCCCTACTTTTTACTTCTCTGTTATCCGATTCTCTATACTTTCGTTCTTCTTTTGGCCCTTCAACTTCCATACATGTAACTCTCTTTCGTTCTCTTTCCACTTTTGTTTCTGCACATCCTTTTCAAAAATTTTATCCAACCAAAAAAGAAGCTTTCTTCCTTCGAACTTTTCTATCTTTAATTTTAAAAAACTTTCTTATTCAAAAAAGAAGAGAAAGAGAAAGAGAAAGAGAATTTTATGGGTATAAGAAAGAAAGAAAGAAAGAAGAGGAAAAAATATCGTTTCTTAAAAAAAAGAAACATACCGGAAGGAATTCGATTGTAATAAATTTATCAAATGAATGCTCTCATTTATAACAATTTATCAATTTTTTTCTTATAAAAAATTTTTCTAACAATTTTTTCTAATAAAAAATTTCAATTTTGCAGGTTGGAAGACTATATTATATCTATTTTCAGATCCAAAAATCATTGTATCTTTTTATATCATGGAATATTCGAATAACTAAGAAATTTTTCAATCAAATATCTTGTTGAGATACTTTCGAAAATGACTAGGAATTAAAAAAAAAAAAAAAGGAAAAAACTTTATTCTGAAGATAGATATAAATTATTCAAACAATTTACTTAAACGTGTTAGAAGCAACCATGAATATTGAAATAAAGATGAAGAGTTCTTATTACATATTTCATCACGTCATCATATACTGTAATAGTGTTTTCCCAGTCAGGTATTTAAGCATCTACTTAGATTAAGTAAAGTAGTACAATTATGCTCAGGCACAATTGTGTGCATATATGTCGATCAATTGTTATCAATTACGTCTTTAACGCTTAACGAGATTCAAATCAAATTACTAATATTAATAACTACATGAAATGATTTGAGTTTTTTTCTCGAAATAAGAGACTGGAAGAAACGAAAAAAAAAAAAAAAAAAAAAAATACAACTTTGAAAAAGAAAATGAATAGTACAAATGATTGGAATGTTCAAGGTATCGAAGGAAAGTGAAATTTTCTTGAAGAGAATAGAAAGTTTTACCGATAAGAGTTTTTTTTTTTTTTTATGACCTTTTACAATGTCCTCGAAGAACACTCGTCGAAATAAAATAAGGACAGAATGCATCTAAACGTATTGTGTGTATAGTTCGTATCAGTCGATATTTTACAACAGGGCTTGGAATATCGATTTGGTAACTTCTAGACACGTGGCACCGTCATTACGATCGATGTTACAAGAATATTTTATCGAAACTATATTCGCAAACTATTTACCTATACCATAGCTGAATTTCATCATTCTATTTGCAAAACAATAGTCAATACCCAAACAGGAGAAGGAAATTCGCGAGAGAGTCGAGCATGTATATGTATTGCAGAAAGAGAAAATGGAAGGAAATTCTATAAATAGGAACTATATAGTTCGTGCAGTAGCTCGTAATATCGAAGATAGATCAGGTAGTATGCATTTTCGACAATTTTCGATTTAATTTTCGATATATTTTTTTTGCAGAAAGAAGCTAGAATATTGACAACGAGAAACTGAATAGTGAAAAAGAAAAATAAAGAAGAAAAAAAAAATAAAGTATAGATAAGGGGAAAATTGATTTTTTTCGTAATAGAGCTATCAAGCTTTAATCCTCTTGTTTAGACATGGTATGGAAAGAGGATACTTGTATCTGAAAGTGTGAAAGTAGAGAAGCGAGTATTCTTTGAAATATCGCGTGAAAGAACATAATGTGGAAAAATTGCGGTAAGTGTGTGCGAAAAAAAGATTCGTAAAAGTAAATTGAATACTATGATACTACCTTCCAATTTTGTCTGGGGGATATGGTATGTAGGTCAGGATGGTTGTTTTCTTCGAGCATTTTTCCAGTGCACGATTTTTACCTTCTTGCACTTGTCGTAATATCATCGAATAATAAGAAAGATAGACTATTGTGTAGAAATCTGTTTTTTCCTTTCTTAGAGATTGATTTTTTATTGTTTCTTTGGATGTAAGCATTATTCCCTTTTAGGTTTGCTTGAAATTCCTCCTACAAACGTTGTGAGATTTTTCTTTACTTCAGAAGAAAAGCAAGAAGAAAGAGAAATGGAAATCGGGATAGAAAATAAGATAAAAAGATCGAATGGAAAGGATAAGAAATTTAAAAGATTTTGTACGATTGAAAGGATGTTTCGCTTAAGTTTCCACGAAATCTTGACACGGAAAGAAGCTGTACAGCACAATTCTCGAGCACTCGTAACGTTAAAGTAGAGAGTAGAATAATAGGTACTTGAAACAGTTACGAAATGGCAGCTCAGCTAGATCTCGCACGCGAATTTCTTCTCGAATGAAAACTATTTTGATGTTATTTTTATACGAACTCTATGTGATTAGAGGAAACGAACAAACGATAAGAGATTGCATATAGTATTTTGCAATGACAATATTTTTTTAAAAGTTGTACGATGGAGAGAACAATGACCGAGATACTGACTTAAAGTAACGATCGACTACGTATTAAATCCTCCTAACCTAAATAACTTGGTATGATCACAATCATAACTTTATAGTAATAGTGATTCTCTAAACGAAAAGTTTTAACAGGGATATCTTAGACACGCGATGGCACGTTTAAATTACGTAGAACCCAAATACAGAGCAGTGAATCTGCAATCGTAACAGCTCTACGCCCGTGTCTATAACGTCCCTCTATTGGCGTTGAGTAGCTACCGAGCGAGGGCAATCTCGCTATTGATTGCACCTTGCATCCTCCCGCCCCTTTCTCCTGCCGCGATCCCCTCTCCGCGACCATCCTTCGTCCATCCCAACCCTCAGGGCAACCCCTCCGATTCCTCTTTTTCTCTACTACTTTCCTCTTTCCCTCGACTCTTTTCGATTCGAATTTGCCCCAAGCCAAGGGCCAAGAGACGCTCAGGAACGCACATTTTATTCTTTTATTTCTTCGACGCAACATACGGTTTCGATTATTAACTTTATACGACAGAAAGTGATACCATTTTTTTTTAAATTATTACAATATTACAATATTAATAAATATGTTTATAAGAAACGAAATTTATTTCAATAATGAATGTCTGATTATTTGAACTGTCATTGAATATATAAACAATATATAACAATCGTGAATAATAGTCTTAAGAGATCGAGATATAAAATTGGATACGAAAAGAGAAGATCCTGTCCTGTGATTGAATAATACGAAAACTTGATTTAAAACTGATACGTTAATTTTTCACTCAGTCTAACATAACCTAACTTCGTTCGGTCTTCCGATTGGCCGAAATTATTACGGATTTTTATTTAGAGATATCGAAGAACAATGTATCGACTCGCAGTGACTCGCCCCAACTCGCATAGCGACGTCTTGACGTCAATTTTGTTAATTAATTCGCCTTCATTAAAACGATCGATCGAGAGACTCGGGTTGACACGTTAGTTACACTTCACCACCGTGAAAACTCGATTTAACCGCTTAAAGATTTATCGGGGACAACCAGTCTCGTCGACTTGTTATTGCAACGAAAAATTTTGCGCATTTATTGCACACATTTTCATCGATAATAACAAAACTAACGAATTAACAATTTTAAGGAAAATAGTTTCAATTTCTGTAAGATTGAACGTTTAAGATTTGGAAATAATGATTATTTTGAGTAACTCGAGAATTGCAAATTTTTGGTTATGTTATAGGTAAAATAAATGCGCAAAATTTCTTGATATATCAAGAAATGTGCATAATTTGAGTTTCTAATTTTAATAAATTTTAATAAAATCCATCAGCTGACAGATCTTATTTTCACGGCATACACGACATACGTACACAATTATGATATTACGCTGAAAAGATAAAAAATTTTCGATCCATGATAGTAAACGTGATTACGCTAATTGTAGGTCGCGAAGCTTTTATGACGCATTTACAATCGATACATTCAGTATGAAAGTTGAAACGACAGAGCAACGAAGCCATTGTTTTCTCATAATGTATAGCGACTGCAATCGACACCCGATACATCACTGTATAAAAGATTAAAATTTCAGCGGGAAATGTCTCGCATTGCATTATTTTGTATTTATATTTTACAAAAATTGTCATAATATATATATATATTTTTTTTTTGTTTTAGAACTCTACGATGATTTCTAATCTACGAATCGTGCCTTCCAAAAAATCGGAAAGTATTTTTAATCGTTATAATCAAATTTCTTAAAAAAAAAAAAAACGAAACGAACAACTTCATTTCAGGAAATCTCGTTACTCGAATGATACGAGGGAACAACTTCGAAGAATTCCAATGTTTAATTATTCAATGAGCATACTTGACGAGAAACATCGATGCGCACAAATGAGAGGAAATTCCGGACAAAGGAGGATATATAGAAGGCGTATCGGAAACGAGATACTCGAAGGAAACACCTAGCTCATCGGGATAATAAGGAATATGCTGGTAGAGTCACATTCATCCGCATAGTTTGTTACCAATTACCCCAAGTGTCCACCTACATCGAATTCTAGACGAGAACCGAGACACCAACACCGTGTCGTTGAATAACATGTATGCATAACTTGCACAGGACACGCGACCCGTACACCTATACACGCGCCTATCCATGTGGATATGCAGAGATATATACATACGAAACGAACGAGGAATAGGAGTGGCCGTATACTGCATCGGACAGCTTGCAACTGCGTATATTATTCATCGGTAATAATCATTCTCCAAAAATGTAACCAACCGTAAACAGCTTTTTATATTATCGTACAAAACGATTTCGATCAAAAATCGTCGTTGCCATTGAATTCGTGTCGAATATTTCATTCGTTTATTACTTCGACAAAAAGTGCACGAACGTTTCGAACGAGCGTACCGATAACCGAAGGGAAAGAGAATATTCTAAGTTGCCGAAGAAAAGTTCGTTTGGTGGGAAGAAACTTAATCTTAATGTTGTGTATCGTATATACTCTCCCTCCACATTTCCCCACATTTTTTGCAGCTTCAAGTTTCCCCTAAGGAACGTTCGACTAAATTATTCGCTTTCTTCTTCTGTATCTCTCTCTCTTTCCCCTCCTACTCGCCAAACGTTTCTTTCATCTCCCGCCCCAAGTTTTCCTTCCCACCTACCTAGTTTCTCATTTTTAACTTGGCAACGTCGCCTTCGATTTCAATAGATACATTTCCAATCGTCCCGTTATTTGGAACAAAACTATATCTCCGTGGATGGATTATTTTAAAAGAGTAGGAATTAGATCGATATTTTTCACGTGTCTGAATTTGTAATTTTTTTTCTTTTTTTTTTTTTACCAAAATTCGTAGTTATTCGTAAGAGTTAATTCGCTGTTGCAAACAAGTCGTAAGCAAACTAGCTGCCATAAGCAACCAGTTTCACAGCGACGGTTGACTATACTTGACGTTTAATCATTAAACCACTTCGTGCGCGTCAACGTGTTCATATACGCGCGTGTATATACATACGTATCTACACACGTAGCAAATAATAAACGATTAGATTGGAGAGGTACGACGCGCATTTCCCGTGTCATATATTTTTTTTTTTTTTAACAAAATCTTTCTAACGCGAAATCAAACGCGAAACGATCATTGACGATCCTTTTCTATTTGACATTCACGTTACACAACAGCAATGATTCTACAAGTGAGTGCGTTAACTGAACAAGCACGGATACACCTCTGACACTTTCGTTCAAAACTTGGAAACCGAAACGGTCGCAAGTTTGACGCGTTACGTTCAATTTCCAAAGGTAATCGTTCTCAAACAAACGATCCGTCATTGGGACAGCGGTTTCGAGAAGGGACAACGGGCCATTAACAAGGTTAGGATTTCCCTCTGCCTCTGTGCCAATCCGTGTGTATACTTTGCCTACCATCTCTGTCTCTATCTATTATATGTATACATAGAAGTTGAGGAAAGCAACATACGCGTAAGCGCCGGCGCTAGATTCAGAGGAGAGAGAGAGTAGCAATGACCTGGCTGCCTGCAACTGCAGCTGCAACTGCGCCGGTCGTTCTATTCCGTGCACCTGCACTTGCGACCTTTCAATCCTCGAATTTAAATCCCGTTAAATCCGGATCGCGATTTCTTTAAGAGTCGCCGATTATGATTATTTTTAATCGTCCATTTTTATTCATTTCATTTATCTTGATGCAGTCGAGGAGTGATAAAAAAAAAAAAAAAGAAAAGCCCGTGAATCGAAGCGGTGAAATTCTCGAGCCGTTCTTCTTCGTGTAAGTGATCGTGTAAGTAAATTTCAATAAGGAAAAAAAGAAAAAAGCGATATAGATATAAAGGATAAAAGCACGACACGTGACTGATAACGTGTGACGCAATGTTCAACGCACTGGAATATCTGGAAATTGATTTTCTATACGGTAAAAAAAGGGAGAGAAGTGTGAAATTAGGTTAATAAACAATTGTACGAAACTCGTTGGAAAAAGTTGAAATCGATAAGGAAGGGAGGATGTAACCGAATAAGAGGTTGGCGCACTCTTTGGAAATTGCTCGATCGATCGAATATCGAATACGAGTAGGATCGTGTTCTATACGATATAGATATAAACGGTCTCCAAAGATTCGAGAGAACGGACAGCTTTACACGGTAAATGAAATTCACGTACAAATCTATGTTATTCCCTGAAGTATGTTCAGACGAACGAAGGAGATCGATCTCGTGAGAACGTGTTCTGTAATTAGCTGCCTGAGAAACGGTTCAATTAATTGGAATGCGAGATACGTTAAGATCCTCGATACCTTATCCTTATCCTTGATTTATAATTAGATCATTTTGGTCTATCGGTCCTTCCAGTGCTTCGACCGGATTCAATCAACGATACGAAGCTCCATTTCGTTCGACAAAAATTTCAAACAGATTGTAAAAAGTATCGACGAAAGGGCGAAATTAGAAGAGGAGATGGCTCGTGTATCGTAACCGATATCTTATCATTGTCTAACATTTTCGTCCCTCTAATTTATTATTAGGTCAACGATCCTTCAATTTTCATCGAGAACGAACGAATTAATTAATTCCCCTCCTTTCTTTTTTTTTTTTTTTTTTCCAAACATTTTATTCGTTTCATCGAAATGAAAAATGTAGCGCGCCCCCTCCCCCTCTCAAATGTATATAGTATAGTATAATGTATATAATGTATATAGTATAATAAAAATATGGAGAGAAGAAATTTTCGTCCATAATCCGTGACAAAGAGAGGCGGAAGCACGTCACGCGCTTATATTATGCGGATCGAACAATCCGTGTGGAGGGAAGGGAAAAGAAATGGGATACACATCGAAACAGGTTGCATCGGGCAAATATGGAAATTGAAATAACGAACGAAGAAAACGAATCATCGGCTCATACATATGTATGTAAAGGATAATACACAGTGTCTGAATTCGACATTAACTCTGTAGCCGCAAATGGGGCGAACGAATGGCTGTGCTAATCGTTTCAAATCGATATCGCGCTCGAGCTGGCATCCACGTTGCTCGAGCGCCTCTTCTTCCGTAAATTTCTCTCGGCTCGAAAACTCTCGACGCGAAACGACGATCGGTGAAAAAGAATTTTTCGCCGTCTACCACGTTTCGAATTATTAACTCGCTCTCCAAGAATTCTCATTCAGGGGAAGGGGCGATATGCAAGTATATCAAAATATCATTGACGAGTAATCAAATCTACTAGTTTTTTTTTTTTTTTTTTGGCAATGCTCGCTCGAGAGCTTTGGCCATCGAGTGCAAAGAAAGGAACGGAGACGAAATAATGGATCGGTTGTACGTGCAACGAATCGAGGATACGGAAAATATCTCGAAACAAAGACGGCTTGGCAAGGATTCGTTGGGGAAAAAAAAGGCGACTCGGTAAAAAAAAAAAAAAAAAGGAAAGCTAGGAGAAATTGAATCCGTTCCTAATTGCGGGGCATTCCATACCAAACGCTTATTAGCGTTGATTGTGAAAGAGGTCGTTCGCCAAGGGTGCACGCGATGGTAATGCAAGTCTCTTGCCAACTACATTCCGCCTCGTCTGGCAAACCGTTTCCACTTTCTTCCCTACGTTTCGTGAAAACAGTCGAAGGAGAATGATTCCTTTTTTCTTTTTTTTTTTTTTTCACGATATTTCTCTTCTCGTTTATTAATATATTATATCGAGAACCGATATTACTTGGCAGCAAGATGTTTGCAACCGATTTGCCTAGGTCAGCCAAGGAATAGTTGAACTATGAAAAAAAGAAAAAAAAATATACATACACATACATACATATATATATATGGAGAGAAAGGAAACGAAACTAAAAGAAAGAGAAGAGAGTGCAGCATCTCTTACCTTGCAGTGGGTGCAGTTGAAGATGACGGAATAGGGCTGTGCACAGTCGTATCGCGCGAGCACTTCCTCGAACTCACAATGCAATGTTGCGGCTAACTTATCGACGTCCAACAGCTTGTCCAGGGCATCGGCGCACTTCTGGCCACCGTTTAGCACATTCTCGAGCGGACCACCCTTGCCAGGTGCCAGGGCGTTGACCACCGTGTGATCGCAGCAGTGCCGCAGACGCAGCCCGCTCATGAACCGGTATCGATTCTCCCTTAGGGTTGAAAAACTGGCCCGGCCAAAATCATCCCGACAGATGTTCCTTTTATGCGACTCCTCGAGATAAAAAAGGCACTGTTCCGGAACCATTCGCACGCCCTCGCCATTTTCTCCATCATCTCCGCCTCTCTCACTCGCGCCACCGCCTCCCCCCGCCCCCGAGAAAGACTTTATCGAACTCGAACCGAACCGTCCCGATTCAACCGCCTCCTCCTCCTCCTCCTCTTCCTCCTCCTCCTCCTCCTCCTCCTCCTCCTCCTGCTCTCTCTCGCCGTTCGACCAGTAACAATTCCCGCTGACCTTGACCCTGTTCGTCACCTCGAAGAACTCGGAATCGCCCCCCTTCCCCCCCGCGCTCGCCACCGAGCAGGGGAGCGGGCAATTCCTCGGCACTTGCGGCACTTTCGGTGGGGCGCAGCTACCCTGAAGATCGGCCGGCGCTGGGCCAGCCAGATCGCAGGCCGACAACCAAGGATTTATTTGGTTCACCTTCCAGCTGTATTCGTTGTAAGGATGCGTCGATTCGGTTTCGAAAGGGAAAGCTTCCCTGTAAGCCCACTCCTCCACCTCCCGTTGCTCGCGGGCCTGATCATCCGCCTGCTGTTCCTCGTGTCGGCGACGATGATGCCCGTCCTTACCACCGTGCTGCTCGACGTCACGAACCAACTGTTCACGCGTCCCCTGCTCCCCTTCATCCATCTGCCGATAATGTTGCTGGTGTTGTTGCTCTTGCTGTTGTTGGCGTTGATGCGCGGCGACGCTCGAGGATAACAACAGGGACGAAATTTGGGTGGCGTTGTGCCGGGGAAGGTTTTGCACGAGGGATGGATTATGGGTGAAATCGGGGATAAACTGTCCGGAGGGATTCGTGGAACACACCACCGGGCAAGCCAATAGATACAAGATGAACAGCAATCCGTACTTTCGGCCGCACCAATTATTGTTGTTGTTGTTACTCGATACCTTTGTTGGTCCGTTCGTCGAGAGTTTCGTCACGTTCTCGCCACTTCCGTTGGTGATCGGGTTCCGTTGGTGGAACCGGGCAGTGTAGTGGCTCTCGCGTTTCCCGCCGTTTACACTCGCGGCGCGCACCTTGACGCGCGTACGACTACCTCCCCCTCCCCAACAATTCAGCTCACCGCGATCTCGAAATTTTCGATAACGTTCTCCCTCCTCCCCACAAATACTTTCCACCACTTGGCTCGCCTCGTCCGTAATTCGTCGCGTGACCCGGCGAAACTTGGTCTCTTCTTCTTCCTCGCCTGTACGCTTATCCTCTTCGAAACGAACGTCCCCGATCTCGGGGGATGACGCGACACGCGGCTCGTCCTTATCACCGCGACAGCTCTCGATATCGTTCTCGTCATTGTAGGCAGTGTAAGAAAATGCATCGACTGAAGGAACGTGCGTGACATTCGCGATACAGATTCGAGAGAAATTGACGGATTCCTCGAACGGATTCGCGCGATCCTCGTTCTTCCACCTCGTCCTCGGTTTCCTGCTTCCGATGTAACAAGATCGTGACCTCGATTCTTGGGACGTCGATAAAATAAGATCGTCGGTGTGATCCTCGGTCGCATCGTCGTCGTCGCCGTCGTCGTTACAGCCGCCACCATCGTCACCTTCCTTTTCCTCGTTTTCGACGTTGAATCGATCGTTCCCTCGCTGTACACGACATTCACCGCTTTTTTTCTGCAAAATATTCGTTCGAATGCGCGCGCGCACTCCGCTGCGGTAAACCGAGTCATAAGAGACACGAAAGGCAGTGGCGTTTCTGGTTTCGGATCCGTCCCCGTGCTCGACCGAGCAACGATCACCCGACGAGGAAAATCGACGGTGATAGGCGCGACCGTCCGCGACAACATCGGCGGGATCTCGTTCCCGCTTGAATATCTCGGGGCCACGAGCGAACCTCGGGACCGACGAGGCCCGGAAACGAAACAAACATATTCCCGGTGTGGTATAGTCTTGGAGGCGATGGAAAGGCAACAATCTCGAATGGTGGATAGCGTTCCCGTTGTTCCAATTGTACGACGTAGATGGTCCCGTGAATTGGGCCGGATCGAGCCGCATGGACACAATCTCGGGAACGCTAGCGTCCCCGGTTTGCCCCGACGACGACGACGACGACGACGACGGTCGTCCCCGTCGACGGTCCACGCCGCAAAGTCGCCACGCGTACCGATCCCTTTCTTCCCCGTCGTCTTTCCCCCGGCGTTGCCTTCCCGCTGTTGACAACGACGCCGATGATCCAAACTCGTGATAACGAATTTGTCGTCCGGATGATCCCTGTTGCGATCGCGCGCGTATCCGTCCTCGTCTCTGCGCTGCAAAAGGCCCCGCATCGCTGCAACCAAGGATCGAGGCTTTTCTTAGCTTCGCGCGCCCGCCTCTCCTCCACTCTATCGTTTCCTCTCCACGTCGTCCACGTTTCTTCCGCGACGTTGAACGGGTTACCACCGGTGACACCGATGATTCCTTCGCTCCCTTTACTCTCCGTGCACCGGTCGTCACCCCTCTCGGTGGCGAGGCGGTGAATATCGAATACGCGAAACAGGACTCCGCTCTCGTTGGAACAATTACGATGCGTTGATACGGGCCTTGTTGTTGTCGTCGTTGGTTCGAACGTTGATTCGATGATTCGAAGCGATGCGACTCCTCTGTCGTACTCCCTGTGTCTATCGTATAACCGATACGATCGGTTGTAAACAAGGATAGGTTCGGCGAGTACTTGGTACTCTCGCGGATTATCGAGAGAATGTTGTTTTCGAGACGACTCGTGGTTGGTGTCAGCCCCGCACGTAGATATCCCGGAGCCGATAGCCAGATGACAGCTGTCCGAGCGGCCCGGGTCGGCGGGGCCCTTAGAAGTCCCCCTGGAGGAGGCGGCCTTCTCCACGATCCCGGGGATCTCGATGATCTCGACGGTGATCCGCGAACCAAACGGCCAACTCGAACCGCGCCAACGCTCGGACAAGCGGTACGGTAGAAACACTGAACGACGACTCGCGCGGCAACGGCAATAACAATGGCGTGACCACGCGCTCCACGCACTCGGGATTCTCGTGCCACCGCCGCCGCCGCTGCACCCGATGATCCACCGCTTTCGCCTCTTCTTTCTGCCGCGCCACCTGCACCGACTCCTCGTGTCGCGCGATCTCGCTCCTCTCCTCGGCCTCGCTCTCCCTCTCCCTCTCGTTCTCGTCCTCCTTCGCTCTCTGCCTCGATCTCCCTCGACAACTTGCCCCGTTCCCGATTTCGATCCCGTTCCCGCTCGCTTCCCCCGTTCCTGATCGCGACCCGCTTCCTCTGCCAGATGGCAACCACCGGTCCCGATGCCGTTGCGGCACTGCAACCACGCCGGTAACAGCAGCTCTCGACCAGATTGACCAGTGAGACGGTGATGATTGTAAACACGACGACAACGGTTGTTGTTGTTGTCGTTGTTGCCGTCGTGACCGAAGTTGTTGTGGTTGTAGTTGTTGCCCCGGCGACGACCACGGCGACGGCGACGACCACGGCAGTAGCGACGGCAGTGGCGACGGCAGTGGCGACGACGACGCCGGCGATACTGCCCGTTTCGAGGACGACGGAGAGCTGCGATCTCTCGACCGGCGAAACCACCTCGACACCGTCGTAGTCCCCCTTCCGAGGCTCACCAGCTCCCGATACGGGGCACCGAGGTTCATGCTGCATCCTAAACACCTGGCTATTCTCCCTTTTCCTCTTACCCCCCCTCTCCGCTTCTCGCGCGGATGATCACGCTTGCCGATTACACGGCAACGCGTCCCACCGCGCTAATGACTATTTGAACAGCCACCACGTTGACAGCCTACGCGGTACCGACGTCGCTTCGTTTGCTCGTTGCCATTGCGTCGACTTCATTGGGGACACACCCCAACCAGGTTCGCCACCAGCCTGCCCGAGTACCCACCTTCCGCGAGTACTCTTACCTAACCTTTCCTCCTTGACCCCGTTGCGCTTTTCTCTCCTTCTCTCTCTCTCTCTCTCTCTCGCTCGCTCGCTCTCGCTCCCTCTCTCGCTCTCCCTCTCCCCTTCTCTTTCTCTCTATCTGTCCATCTATCTACCTATCTATCTATGTATCTATCTATCTATCTATCTATCTATATATATATATACTATCTATCTATCTATCTAACTGTCCGTCTGTCCCTTTCGCTCACTCCCCACAAGTCACAGCCAAGATTCGCTTCACTTCTTACCCGACAATACTTCCAAAACGTATTCTTATTCTTTTCTTTATCCTTTGTTATTGTCTCTCGATATATCCAACGTGTTCTTCTTCCTCTTCTTTTTCTTTTTCTTCTTCTTCTTCCTCCTCTTCCTCCTCCTCCACCTCCTCTTCTTCCTCCTCCTCCGCCTCCTCCTCCTCCTCTTCTTCTTCTTCTCGCTTCCTTTTCGTACACAGCATACAAAAATTCGTTTCTATGAAGCAAAGTGAGGTTATGGGGCTATCCTCGACAAATGGTAGCGCGCACCAGGATCCGCGCGTGAGAGCTCGCGCGCGCGCGCGCGGGGGAGCGCGCGCACGGCCCTCTACACCGTGACGATGAAAATTCCGAACGATAGACGATGATAAGACCGTCTAATATTTCCTTCTTCTACGGGATATTCGCCAATTTCTTTATTCCACTCCCCTCCGTTCTTCTTATTCTTCCGCTTTCTCGATACGAAGAAATTCCTCCCGTTCGATCGCTTTTCGCGTTCGATTTTCGCTGTATGCGTGGTTAAACTGCTCACCTTTTTTTTTTTTTTTTCTTTTTTTTTTCTTTTTACAAACTCGACGATTCCACTTGTGTCGTTTCGATACGCGAAACACTAGACGAGGCACAAAACGGACGGATCACGCGTCCGATCGGTTCACTCGGATATCCGGAACGGTTTTATCCACCGTACGAGTATCGAATCTTAGCCAGGATTTCGAGAGATAAGTTGTTCCCAGAGAAAATTTGGATGAGCTGGATGGTCGGTCCTCGTGGCACCGTATCGTCTCGACCGTGGCGCACCTTCGAAATCGCGTCGTGTCGCGTCGACTCACTCGGTCGAATTGTCGTGAAAGAAGAGTCGCGTGCTTTTAATATCCAGCATGTTTCGACTACAAATACAGACGAGGTATAGGTACGTGCAATCCCGTTTGCTTAACTTCAACGTTCAGTTTCTATCATGCGGGTCTAAAGGAAGTTTTGCGTGGACCAGCGCGCGACCCATCAACGTTTTTCTTTCTCTTCTTTTTCTTCTTCTTCTTCTTCTTCTTCTTGTTTTCTCTCCCTCTCTCTCTCTCTTATATCCTTGTTCTTTGTTTCTGTCGCACTGCTTCTCGTTCCGAGAGGCAAGAAAAGTTTAGAATGGCGCGTATCGGCGTGAAAATTAACGGAAAGGTGCAGCGTTTGGAACGTTTCGGTACGATCGACGAATCCACTTTTCGCGGTTTTGGACCACCAATCTTTATCGACGGTCGCGATGGTGGCGCGACCGATAATGATTCCGTTTCGTGAAAATGTTTCGATTTCTTTCTTTTCTCTGTCTCTTTCCTTCCCTCTTCTTTCTTTCTTCTTTCCTTTCTTCCGCTCGTCCTTTCCTTTCAAAAATATTCCACGTTCGTAAAATTCCGCGTTCGTGGTCGCGCGAACTAAAAGCAAGCCTGCAACGCGGACGGCAGTTAAACCACGCAGCCACGCACGCACATACACACTTTTTTGGGGTCGTGCGCGTGACACGGAAACACCGACCCCGTAGCCGCGCACCAGCAACTACGCGCGGGTCGTATAACGAACGTGCCGAGAGTCCCTCTTCGAGAGACGATGGAAACTTCGGTGCACCTTTCGTCTCACGGCCTGTCTTTCCAACTCGCACGCGCACACGCACACACACGCGCCGAAATTTCTCCCTCCGTTGATCCCCTCTCTCCCTATTTCTACTCCCTACCCCTCCTTCCAACCGATACTTTCCCCATCTTGTTCGTGCTTTCGTTTCACGCGATTTTCCTCTTTTAACCACCCTTCCCTGCTCGCCACCGCTCTCTCCCTATTTAACTCTCTCCTCTTCTCTTTCTTCCCCCCCTATTACCGTTGCTTTCTAACCGATCCTCCTCCATCTCTTTCGGTTTCTATCTATCTCTTTTCCATCCACGTATTCGTGCCAGTTGTAATCTCGGGTGGATCTCTTGCGCGCGCGCCTCTATCTCGTCTCTCTTTCCACCTACGTCTCTCTCTCTCTCTCTCTCTCTCTCTCCTTCCTCTTCACGCAGTTATCATCATCTATCCCCTTTCTCTTTCAACCCTCCTACCCTTTATACCCATTTCCGTTCTTCCGAGAAGCAACGCGACTCGTAGAATGGATCCTTTCTCTTCTCCGGGAAATCATCTATATCGTCTATATCTTCGACCGACCATCAGCCAGTGATTATATTACCTGTAAACAAAAATTTGCACGGCGTGTTACCGTGAATCGATAGCGATACCAATATCGTCGATATCTCAAACATGTTCTTCACCGATCCAGGAATCCCATGTTGCTTACTCTGCATATTGACATAGGGCAAAAAAGTGTCGCGTGATCCGCCATCTTTCTTTTTATCGTTCCCGTCCAGGGAGCTCCGACCATCTCCACCCCAAATGTCTGTTTCCCTTTGCCTCGATTCTACCCTTCGCTCTGTTCCCCTACTTCGACGACCCACGATGCCCTTGCCTTGCTATCAGCTTCGCGTTTATCTGTCCTTCTTTTTCCTATTCCCTTTCTTCTCTCTCTCTTTCTCGTTCATCTTACCCCTTACTCGCTTTTTGGTTCCTCGAGCTTTCTCCCTCCCTCTTGCGCAGTTTCCCCTATCGCCGATTTTCCACCTCTTCCACTCTCTTATCTCACCGTATTTTTCCAACTAAAAACAACGGTACACACGCTGTCGGTTGCCTTCTGCCTCTCACAGTGCGTCGCTTCTACTTATTTTTTAACATCTGCTTATTTTCCTTCTCCTTTATTCTTTTATTCCTTATCTTTCGAGTTCATCTATTTTTCACCAAAATTCCTTTGATTGCCCTAAAAAAATTTTTCTTCATTCATCTTTCTATCCATCGTTCTATTTTATATTTGCTTCCTAGTTTATTTGTTCGTTATAATAAATTAACATTTCGTTTGTCACAATTCTTCTCGGTTATTATAAACTTTATAAATTGGTATAATATTTATTATGCACACGTACTTGTTGAATCTCTGATCTGAGATCTAAATAATATTTAAGAAAAAATATTTGCAATAGAAATGCTCACAGAACATCGTTTCGTTCTGTATCATCGAATTTGACAGTTGCGAGATGTTGAGTGACTGAAAAAAGCCCGCCAGATCATGGTATCCTCGAATTTGATTTTGCGCTTTGTTTCTTGACTGACCTACTATCGTAAATATCCAATAAAAAAATAATTTCAATTTATTTGGAATTTCTATTTCTTTGTAATATTATCTATCTCTTTTAATACAATGCTTAATCATTTTTTTTTTATCTATTCGAAAAAGAAAAATTTTTCATTACCTATTCGAATGCGTTTCAAACAATAGTTGTTGTATAAAGTGTTACTTAATGATACATCACGTTGCGATGATTATTACATTTTAACGATCTATATATGCTTATTATAAAAAAGTAATCGACACATTTAGAGTTGAAAATGATGTTCGAAATATACCTGTCGACGATGCGGCATTAAAAGCACAGAGCGCATGTACCACGTTAGCATCCAAAGCGAGCACATTTTCTTGCGCACGGATACACGACGCATACACGAGAAGGCGTATCCTATCAAGGACGTTTCACAGCATGTCCATCTCCCTCTCCTCCTCTTCTCTTTTGTACTTATTCCCCCACCCTATTCCAAAGTTAGGTCGGGAATATTATTGCGCATGACCACAGACGAAGGGAAATATTCGCGAATCGATAATTCGCGAACAACTGCAGCAACAACAACGGGTTAGTCACGCGAACGACTAGCCCATTCGATTATTATTCGAGCAATTCGCACAAGGATAAATTATAGTAGTCTTCATGGTACGTAGGTCGTATAATAATAAGCTAAATGTGAAAATTTATTACGATCATGTTTTGTCTGGATTAGAGAAATTTCAAAAGTTTGGAAAAAGAAAGATAAAATGTACTAGTCCTCTATTGAAGAAAATAGAGTATGAAGTTGCAGCGAGTTTATCTGTGTCTGCTTATTAATCGGTGTTGCTATTTTGCATTTGTTTTGTTTCAATTCAGTATTCTTCGATGTCAACTTAAAATACAAAATAATCGAGCATATATAAATGCTATTATGCCGGATTGTTACATTCCAGTAATTATGTAATTTTGTACGTTTCAACTTTATATGTCTGACTATCAGGTTTTTGAAATATATTTCTATTTGCATTAGAATTCTCTAAGATCATTTTTTCATTAAAAAATATTTTGAATATTATTACTACAGAAGAAAATGTGATATTTACAAATATTAATTATACAATATATTTTCGATCATTAGAATTGATTCCCATTAGACTGATCAGAAAATAATAATAAATTAAAAGCAGATTATAGATTCGGATATTTTTTTTACTTTATTACGATCGAAGAGAATTAATTAAACCTGTGAAAAATACCTGATCATTTTTTTATAATTACGCGACCATCGATGCTTCATCTAATATAACTTAATAACTTAATAACTTTAACAATATAACTTCTTCAGACTGAAATCGATCATACTTTAAAAATTTATCTTAATATGCGTAATATCATAATCTTCAATTATCTCAAATTGCCTTGATCTTTTCATTCGATTTTTCCTAACATTATTAGATAAACTTTGAAATATAGTCACTGAACTAATCAATCTCTATTAAAAGATATAAATATATATTTAAAATGCTGTATAATCCATTATTTATGCTATATTATTTCTAATCGAAAAAATTTTTTCTTCTCTTCTATTAACAACATAAAATTCATTCAGACATAATTATCTTTATACATAATTCGTCAATTGTTCTAAATGTAATCATATTGCATCTTACATGTCAAAATTTTTTTAAGTTTTCAAATTGAATATTTCAATAAAAAGAAAGAAATATTTATATAGAATAGAAAATTTTATATATGAAAATTTTACGTTTTACATTTCAGTTGGAAAATTTGTTTTCATAAAAAAACAAAAAAAATATAAAAAGAAATAAAATATTCCGCAAAAAATTGTCTAACCAAAATATCCATGATAAATTTTTATTTTTTTTTTTTATGAGATACGCTAGACATTACGTAATGACATTTTTGTTTTTTAAGTCAAATATGTGGAAGCAATAAATAATGAATAGACAAATTGCGTTGTATCGAAAATATTATCCACATGTAATTTTTTTATAATTCATTTTTTACATATATATTCTATATATATATATATATATGTGTTTTATATACAATATATACAATTATATATTTTAACAAAACGTATATATTATGTACACAAGTAAGAATACAACGTTATTTGCTTATATTGAATTGTCGAAAATATGTAAAAATATCTCTAATTTTTTTCATTTTTGTATTTTTTGATATCATAAAGGGACTGTATTTGAATGATTCAAAAAAATAATTATGATTACAAGTCGGAAACTAACTAGTTAGTCACATCGAACGTGCTCGATTTTGTGATCACCGTTTATAAAGATGCAGCAAGAGCTAGAAAAAAGGATATTGAACAGTATGGGTAACAGAAGAGGAAAGATCAAGAGGATGAATAAGAAAGATTCAGAGGTGGAGGAAGAAATCGGGGTTGCTGCGATAGCGAAGGTGGAGAGGATGAGGCTATTCGGAAGACTGAAGAGGCCGAAGCTATGAAGAACGGAGCACGATCTTTCCTTGTCATCGTGACTGTCTCTGGCCGATTTTTAAACAAGGAGGCGAATTCAAACGGCATTGTGTCGTCACGTGCAGCCACTCGCTCTCTCTCAACAGAATGTTGTTAGAACCTCTTTCCTCTGTATAACCGCAAAACTTTTATATATTGTCTCTTCTTCCAGTTTTCTTCTATCCTTATTTTACTTCTCTATTTTATTCTTTCCTTTCTCATATCCATTGTTTTTGTTTTCTTACAATTAATAATTTATATTTTTTTCATTAACATATATATATATATATATTATAAGCATTTATAAGCATTCTTGTTAAATTTTTGTGTAAAATAAAAAATGCAGATCGATTACAATTCCTATTTCCTTCTTTGAAAAACTTTCAATATTTTTTATTTCGATTACCTTCGAAATAATAATTTCCTTTTACATCGACATGCATTAATATTGTGTCATGATTATATTCCAATTTTATTTTCATTATTACATATTCTCTAATATGTTATGTGATAATTTTAGAATTTTTTGAACGCGATATTTCTCTATTGTTCAAGATTCGTTTAAATGCTATAACTATTTCGTTTCGATTTATCAGTGTAAAAACTACATATGATAAAACACAAAATATAAATATTTCTTTATTTTTCTCTGAATAATACATCTAGCATTAAACAATAAGATGATAGCAAGTCTAATCTTTCGGTTCGGATATCATAATGGTTAAGTAAAAATTCATTTTTTAATATTGTAAAATATACATATACATGTACATACATACATACGAGCGTTTGCATGCACAATAAGATCACACATACCAGTTATTTACACAGTTTTATACAATATTTCCTTTATTCTTTTCTTCTGAAAGATTTTCTTTAAATATCAATTAAATCACAGCAACCATCTCCTAATTTATATTAATTATTCCTCTATAATTATTTAAATGTCTTCCGTCACAATATTTTCTCTTAATGACATTTTATATAAGTCTTGTGTCATTATTAGGAAATGGCTAAAAAAATTTTCTTTTCTATTAATATAGACAAATTTACAGAATATGTATGAATACGTATGAAAATGACATGTCAAAAACATTCAATTATATTTTTTCATATTTGTTTTTTTAGAAAATTAATATATAATGTTAAAATTATCATCATATACCTACAATTTTTTAAAAAATTTAATTCGATTTATATAACATGTAACATTCGAGATATTACCCATCAGAATTTTATTATATATTTAAATTCTATATCTTTCTATATGTCTTGCATAAAAGAAAATTCTATTTTTGGTTTTTTAATTTATATATATATATATGTATGTATATACAATAACAAATAATATTTACAAATATATGTTGTGAATCATATAGTTAAAAAATATATATTTTTTCATTCATTTGCTGTGTGTGTGTGTGTGTGTGTGTGTGTGTGTGTGTGTGTGTGTGTGTGTGTGTGTGTGTGTGTGTGTGTGCGCGCGCGCGCGCGCGTATATGCGTGTATATATATTATATATATATATGATATATATATATATATATATATATATATATATATATATATATATATATATATATATCATATATATATGATTATTATTTAACATTCATGGAATAAAGAATCTATGTCTTGCCTATTAAACAAAATCTATATATTGTGGTAACTAAATAAAGAAAAGATAAATATAATCAAAAATGAAATTTTAAAATGAAATATCTAGGCCACATAAAATTATAAATAAACATTAATAATTTTAAATGTTTCAAATATTGGTGAATTTACAAATGTTTATCAAGATTTTAATTAAAACAAATGAATATTTTAAATAATTTTGATTGAATGAATTGAATTGAATTGTTTTAATATTTTTGATATTTTTCATAAACCGACGAATATATTTGAAAAATTATATATATGATACAGACATAAATTTAAAAAAAAATAATTTGAAGTCTTAACTATTAAATAATTACTTTCATATTATTTAAAATAAATTTTAATTAAAACAAGCTAAAGATAACAATGATTCTTACTATTAAAACAATGGCAAATCATTCTCAAGAAATTTTCATCTATCTATATATAAAATATATGATGTAAAAAAATGCTTGAAAAAACAGTAAATTAGACAAATGAAATAAATTTAAATTTGCGATGAAAATTATTGTATAGTTAATAGAGAAGAAATAATGATAAATATTTTTTTCGTTCTTTAAAATAAAAGATGAAGCTCTTAAAGCATTCAAAATACCTTTTTTTTGTATAGTTATGAATTATTAATTAGTCTATATCAGATTTTGTAACGTCTTAAAAAAACATATCAATCTTATTGATTATATAGATATATAATAAAAAATAGATATAACCGAATTTTATACATGAATATTGATCTCTTCAGAATCTGTATTAATAAAATTTGTAGCTTCACTTTCGATTGGTACAGACCCGCCCGAATTCGATGTTTGTGAATTTGTTCGTATATTGCAATTTGTAATTTGAACAACAGGGGCTGGAAATTCTTCAACATCTGTGTATAAATTTACCGTATGTGGTTTAGTACTGCTCACAGAACATTCCAAGTCCGGTAACTCGCCTAATTAAATAATTAAAATTATCTCTTTTTTTTATTCAATATTTTAATCATTCATATTGATTGAATAATTATAACTATATAAATATATTCAATAATTAATCCTCAATAAATACTTCAAATACTAATCAACAATATATCATATTAAATTAAAACATAATAACAGGAATAATGAGAAGATAAATAATTTAAAAATAATTCTTACCATTAATACTATGAATATCAAACGGCCTGAAAACAGTGCCACTAGATGGTTCTCCAGCACTTACACTAGCTTCTTCATCTGTTGTATCTAATAATTCTTCAGAATCAGAACTAGTATTGAAGTGAATCATATCATGTTGTCTTGTTTGCGATCTTCTGGCACGATTAAAAGGATTCTCTCTCTGTCGTGAAAATGTTCCACCTTGAGTACCTAATAAAATATTTTTATTTCTCTAAAATATAAGTTAATGATTCTATATCTTTTAATGAGAAATTAAAGATTTCTTTTTTATACCTTGATGGCCTTCTCGAATCAAAGGTGTCGTATCGTCGGCATCCGAATCACTTTCGTCAGTAACAACTTGTTCATCCGCTGCAAAAACTTTCCGTTTACAAACAGGACAAACCCTACGATTTTTTGTTAGCCAAGGGTCAATACATTTTGTATGATATGCTAAAAATAAATAATATATTATTTATGATATAAATATTATTATAATATTTATATATAAAATATTTCAAATTTTTCAATATACTAACCACATATTGATACATACTAACCATGTGCACAAGGTAAAACTCTTAATTTTTCACCCTCAGCATAGTCATCTAAACAAATAGCACATGTTTCATATGGATCACCTTTTGTATACTTGTGCGTAGGAATCTTTTTCAAACTTGAATTAGGTAATCTATGTCTTTGTTGCCTTCTTCTATCTTTAATACACCTAACAATCTATAATTTATAAAAAAAAGGTTTTATTATATTTTTTTGCAATAAATATAGTAATTTAAATGTTATTTATTAATTTTAATTTTATTCTGCAAATCTCACCATAAAGATAACCATGATTAGAAAACATATCCCTACGACAATAGCAAAAGGCAAAAGTAAATGTGTTATATTAAATGGAGTGTCATCATTGATTAATACAAAATATAATTCATCATATAAATAATTTTCTTTAATAATCAATCCTGTAATTTCACTGACAAATACTGATGGTATTATTATTCCTGTAGGATCTTTAGCTAACATTGGTTCTGTAATAAAATACATACATATTTATACATTTCTATTATATATTTTCATTTATTAATTGGCCTATTTAAATACTGAAATTGTATTATGCAAATATTTTCAATGAAATAATCATTAAATCTATAATATTTTCTTATTTTATTTTAATAAGAATTACCTAGTTTGTTGCTGTTTACATTATGTATAATTACAGCATCATAACCAGCTTTTTGAGCCATTCGTACTTTTCTTTCAAAACTACAGTTATAGCGAGCAATTAAAGCTATCCAATTACCAATATAACTCGTACTATTAGGAGGACCCTGTATTTCATGACATGCTGTAGGTGGTTCTGCATATACAACCATCCCCTAATATAAAATTTTTCATAAACTATAATATATATTTTTTTTCTAATTTGTTTATTATATTATTCTATTTCATTTCACTATTAATATTGGATCATATTGATAATATTTTACAAATAAACTATTCACATTTATATATTTTACAAATAAATTCTATTCATATTTATATATCAATTAAAATCATACTTTTTAATTTAACCTTTAATTTTTTTTACAAATTATTTCAATTTTTTTTCTAAAATATATAATATAATATAGAGAGAAAATTATACAAATATTTCTTATAATTATAGATTAAATACCTTAATCCCTTCAGATGGTATCAAACCTCCAAATCTGGCAGGCATGTCTCTAAATTCTTCTTCAATTTGATGTCTTGCAGCCGCAGAAAATACTAAAATATCTGCTCTATTGCACATTACACAAAAGACAAGAAACATAAGCCACAGTTGAAGTTGGTGGCTTAAACAACACTGTTTCATGTTTTAAAATATCAAATTGTCTTGTCAACCTTAATATTTTATTAAAAATTTGTTTAATTGCTTCATTATATATTACATTTAGTTCTAAAATATTAATATATCCATGAACAAAATAATGCTAGCCTGTTAAAATAATTATAATATTTTCAGATTATATGTTTATATTTTATATGTAATTTAATATTATTTTATATATTTTATGTAAAATTACACTTAATCATTTTCATTTTTATAATTATTCAATGCTAATAACTAATAATATCATTAAGTAATATTTTTTTTCTTTATATAACAAAAACCTTAATTCATTCAGTAAAATAAATTTTCAAACTAATTAATAATAAAGTTAAAGAATATGATACATACACAGTAGTACTGTGATTTTTAACCATTCACAATATATTGTTTTAAACGATTAATTATCGATTATTCAATAAAGTATTCATAAACAAAAAATACAAACATTATTTTTTATCAGAACAAAATTGAAAAATTATATATTTAATGTGCAAAGGACATTCGTAAACACATTCAGTTTGATATATTGGTACGAATAGATAATAGAAGCATAGGAAATGATGATGAATCTCTCAAAGTATATCAAAATGTACAAGATATAATAAACAAATAAATAATTAATATATCCAAAAACAATATGCACATATAAATGAATATATACGCAACATCTGCGTAAATTTAACCCTGTAAATTTTCTTGTCAATAGGTAATAACACTCAAATGTAAATACGTAGATAATTTCGATACGTACTAGTATTTTTCTATCTTTTTTCATCCAGAAAAACACATTAAGTAAGACACACAGGGGACGTTGAATCGGTCGTACGTGCATATACATGCATTTACACACGTAATATTGTAGATAATATGAATGTGCAGTAAGATGTACACCGTTTACACATTGCACTTCATTTGTATCTTCTTTAATTCGTTTTCTACAAATTTCAGGTTATAACATTATAAAACGTTCTAAATATTGCACATCAATAAAAATATAAAATCCTTACGGCGATACTAAATTAACTGCGATGTGATAAATCCATTAAATAAAATTTGCAAGTAAATGTCAAAAATTTAGTTTTACAAATGAATCATTTATTCATAATTATTTCAATAAAAGTAATTCGAAGTTATATGTATGTATATATATATGTATATGTATATTATATATATATAAATGCGAAAATCACTTAAACAATAATTTTTTTAATATAAAAAAAAACTGTAACTTGATCCCTGGAGTCATGCGGATGTCATACATACATTTTTTTCTCTATTTTCTTGTGGAACAATCTGATAATGCCATGTCGGACGTATCTATATTATACGCAATGCAAGCGTTAAATTTAAATTTAAGTAAATCAATTTATAACTCATCAATTTTTACGTCATACGATTAATATTTTTTAAATTCTAGATTTAATTAAATTTTTCTTAAAACTTTCATTATTGCTATATTTGATTTATCAAAAAAATATTAATATTTAATATTATATTTACTTAAAATATTTTATATATTGAAAATGTTATGTAAATGTATATATAAAAATGTTTTATATATCGGTTTTTTCTACTATTTGCTAGATATTTTGTTTACTTTTATTGATATATTCAGATACAATATATATATTGTTTTATTTAAAAATAGAACAATTGTATCCATTGAATAAATTAAGCATATAATATGATTTCCATATAAAGTATATTTAAAGTATTCTTATATAATTGTTACATTAGACAAGATATGTATTACATCAAAACAACTTTAAATAATCACAGGCAAAATTGATTGCATAATAAAATCAATTAAGAAAAAATATTTTTCTTTTTGAAATTGTAAAATTTATACTTATTATACTTACAATTTCTTTACTTACTAACTTATTACATTTTACATTAAAATATTATGCATACGCATATATAATCTTTAATATTCTTTAATAATACATAATACAATGAAATTTAAATTGATTTAAACATGATTTATGATTTATAAAGTCAATAGAAATTATTCAAGAAATAATTACTGAATATGATATATTACATATTTTGCCTGAGTGACTTCAAAAAGATTATATTTTACAACCTAATAATTTTGATTTATAATATTCTCAACATTAATGTTACTTATAAATTACGATTAAGAATATATATAAGAATGATAAAATATTGTATAATATGAAAAAAAATTAATTAAAAAAAAAAAAAACAAGAATCCAGTTTATATATCAAAATATGGTAAATAAAAATATGTATTGAAGGCACTCATTGGCAAAATCGTTTACATTGAAAGAAATATTAAATTTACATCGCATCAAATTGCTTTCTATAATATTTTAATAATTAAATAAAAAAGAAAGAAATATATTTACTTTGATCCCATCATAATTTTCCAAGGGAAAATCTTTCATTCAGATTTTGTGCTTTATCAATAATAGCATTCTTTTTACTCTGATTAAATCGATTAATTCGTAAGTCAATATCTCTATCAAATGGTCTTCTAATTGTTTGCCCAGTTTTTTTTTCTTCTTTCTAAAATTGTTATCAAAATATTATATAAAAAAAATATGTAAAAAAAAAAAAAATAAAATAAAATAAAAAATCACTATTAAATAAATAAATACCAATTTTTTTTTTCGGAGTTTATCTTGATGTATTTCTAAAAGTGATTTTTCGCATTTTTTATTTTTCTGATAATCAGTTTCATCATTTTCAATAGATAAGTCTGTAATTAATGTTCTGTCATTATATAATTTTTCTTCTTCCTAAAACATGAATATTTAATATTATAATATAAAATATAATATTAATTTATATTTAGTAATTCCTTTTTACATAATAGTAAATATAAAATATGTATTTACTCGTTTTCGTTTTTCAGCTTTTTTTGCAGGAGTATCTGTCCAACATGATCTATCAGACATATCTGGACCTGCCCTCATCCGAAATTTTCGTGATGTTAATCCTAAATTATTGATTTGATTTGGTGGTAACTCAGTCATCCATTCTTCCCGTTGATTTAATATACTATAATCCTAAAATATTATATTTTAATTGTCTTTAATTATTTATCTTATTATTAATCTTAAAATATTTTTACTATAGTGAATATTAAGATAATTTATTTTACCTCATCTTTCTGTTCATTTTTAATTTGCTGAGCTCTTTGTTCTAATTGCTTATATACAAAATTATTTTCTAATGCTGGATGATTAGCAGGCAATGGACCTATACCATCTTCATCTTCAGATTCTATTTGATTTATTTCATAGTTATGAAATAACATTGCAGTATTTGGAAGAATAGGACCTATTATTTTTGTATTTATGTCATCATTATATTTCTGTTTTAACAAATGTGGTGGTAATGCTGGACCAAAAACAATATCCAAGTATGAATCATCTTCTTGCATTATATTATCTCGACTGATATTATTTTCTGTATCTTTTTCTATTTTTTCATTTATATTTCGTACATCATTTTTTGGTAAACAAGGTCCTATAAAATCTTTATTTGATTCCATATTATTGGAAGGATCAGTTAATTGCGGTGGTAAAACTGGTCCATATGTTGTAATTTTCTCACTAATATCTGTTGCTTTTACAGAATTGCAATTATTGAGATGCAAGGAAGTTGGTTCAGAGATGTACATATTATTTTCTTCCAGTGAAGTACATATTACTTCCCTACTATTTAAATCAATTATGTTTTTCCTCGATTCCATCAATATAGGTGATGTAGTATTTAATAAGATATCTGAAATGGTACCAGAATTATTATTACTGGAACCATAAAATAAATTATTCTTCCTTGCATTTACCTTTGGTAATTTCTCCATAGTTTCGATTTCTATCACATTTTTTGATGAATCATTATCTTCATTGTTAAAATATCTTTTCTTTGAATTTTTATCATGTAATTGTAATAATGAATTTTTATTTTTTACATTTGAAATATCAGTTATATTTTCACCTCTTTCTGATAGAATGTTGAATTCAGATAAATTTAATTCATTATATTCTTGATTTTCCATTTTTTCTATTTCTCTCTTTGTTAATGATTCATTATTGCAATAATCCTGTTTTATATTTTTGGATAAAAATTTTCTTTCATCTTCTTTCACCAATATTTTTTTATGAATATTATATTTTTCAAATTCTTCTCGAAACTTACTATCTTCAGATCTTATTTTACAGGCCTGACTACTTTTATCACGATTTCTATCACAAGTATGATGTTTATTATATTTTTCATGACATTTGTTTTTACATTTGTCACTTTGTGATCTATCATTTTCATTTCTGCTATGACATCGTTCTTGAGATTTATTATTTAGATGTTCATTTCGATCTTGACTTTTGTGTTTCTTTGTATCTTTTGTTTTGTGTTTCGAAGATAATGAAATACTTTTAGTATCTAAACTAATATCCTTTAAATTTTTATAATCTTTATTATTTTCACGTCTTGAATTTTTTGTTTGATTTTTTGAATATTTAGTAGAATATTTAGAATCTCTATTATCATTATTCAATTCTTTCGAATGTTTATGTTCTTCTCTATTATAGTTACGTTTAAATTTATCTTTTTTATTTTTATGCTCTATATTACTATAGCAAGATTCTTGTTGTGATTTCAAAGTTGATAATTTTCTCATTTTTGTATCCAATTGTATATTATCTTTACGGGTGGCTTCAAAACGAAATCGTCGCCCATCATCACTGTCTTGACTCTCAGAATCAGAATCCATTGTAGTCATAATTAATTACTGAAAGCAGCATAAATTTAATTCCTTATATGTCTATAAAAATAATATAACATATATATGCACACACGTATGCGAGCACACATATCGCGCGCGCGCGCACACACATACACACGCGACACATACACACGCGCGCACACACATACACACATATATATATAGTATGCATTCTAATTATCTTATTTAAAAGAATGGGACAATATTTTATAAAAATACTTTTAAAAACTAAGGTAAATAATACCTAGAATAAATAATTATAATTTAACTAAATAACAACTTTATTTAAAACACATTTGTATAAAACATAGTACATATGACAGAATTAAAGTATGAGTATGATAATTACTATTCTACACGTTTGTCTGTTTCCTTTGATTGAGTTTCGTTCTTCACACTTTCCATTATTCTTTTAACTTTACTTTGACTTGACTCTAATTTTGGAAGGGAAGTTATCTGTGGACTTGTTTGTAACATCTTCATTATTTTTGTTGTACTGTATTGAATAGATTTTACAAATCCAGCAGTTGCAATTCCTTTTAGACTTTGAGAAATACTAGATCTCCATATAATTTCTTTTAAACATTCTTCCAATATTTCTCCACAATCAGGATCATAAGCTATTGCACGTAAGCAATCTTCAGTATCTTTTGATCTTGGACCTTGAGACCATGCTCTAACAAGATTAACTTGAGGTATTCTTGGTAACTGATTTAAGTGATGTATTTTTGTTGCAGGACTTATATCTTGATGGCATATGACAGCCATTTTATCAGATTTTGGAATATCAACATAATTTTCAAAATGTTGTAAAATTGGACTATATAATTGTTTAAAGTATGTCAACTGAGGCAGAACAATGTTATTAATTTTTTCTTTATTTTCACCAAAAGTCATTCGAAAGTCACCATTATAGGATAAGCCAGTAATAGTTTTATAAAAATCAATTTCTGTAAAATGCTGTGGAAGTAATAATAAAGCTGCATGTACAGCTGAATGTAAATTTTGTACTAAAGCTGTAGTTAATTGAGAATATTCATTTGGTTCCATAAGTATTTTAACTGGTTTATGTAATCTTCCTGCTAAATATATATCAGTCCAATCTAATAAATCTTCTACTAATGATACTTCAGAAACGACACCATATTTAATAGTATATCCTTCTTTCATTTTAATTAATGTATTATAATATACTTTAGCACCCCATTTTTCTTGTACATTAGTAATTACTTTATGTCCAAGAAATCTTAATGGTTGAGCATAATGTTTAGGATTAAGTTTTAAGTTTTCAGCATGCCATTGATTTACATTACGAACAACAAATATAAGATCCACCATAGTGTTAGATTCATTGTTTAATTGTTTAAATGCTGCAGATCCATATGCAAAACAAAACTTTATATTTCTTGGAAAATATTTAAGTATATCTTTTAATTGATGAATTCCTATCAATTTTTCCATTATATTGAGACATCAACAATACAATCAAATTTTATGTAAAAGCACTCAATAGCTTTAATTCTGCATAATACTTCTTTATCCTCAAATATTAAACTAAAAATTTTTATGTAATATCATTACATATGCTTGTTTTTTTCTTGCCAGAGTACAGTTGATTTGTTTTGTATTATCAATATAAATTAATTAAAATTATAAATATAATTAGAAGAAAGAATACTGCAAAATAATAAAGTATAGCACTTGAAATGAAATAAATATTTTAAGTTTAAATCTTTTTAAAGTTTCAATAAAAAATTTATAAATTTTTGGACATTTGTAATCAACTGCGCTCTTTGTTAACAAAGATTCATTCTACTTAACCTAAAACTTTTTAATATAAATTGTTTAATCAATATAATCACTTACTAAGTCGATGAAATATTGTATATCGAAGATTTGTTATGATGTATCAATTTCAATAATATAGTTAATTTAAAATAAACAGACATAAATAAACAACGAAATTATAATATTTCAATATGCTTTGCATTGAATCTAGAAAAATATGACTACTTAAATTGTACTTATATATATTTAGTACGTATAATCTGATTTACATTGGCTAACATAGAAATTTGTGCTCTGATTTCATTGAATTGTAATCAATTAATTATTTCAATATATTAATTTATTTTAGTTACATATTTTAATATATTTTTATAATTTAATTTTTTTTGTATCAATAATATAATTAATTATTTTAATAATTTTGATTTTTTTTTAAAAAAGTTTCATTATATTTGATAATATATCTATGTATATTATGTTCATCATGGCATATAATTGAAAATAAACAAAACCATGTGATCAAAATCTAGGGGAATTAAGGTCAAATTCATAATTCTAAAATATGAAATAACTATTTTTCTTCATATTATAAAATTTTTCATGGAATTATTTGTCAATAAGTAATGTAAATTATACAATAATAAACACAAATTATTATTAAGATTAAAAATCATAAATACAAACATTTTTATAAAAATAAACAATTGATAAAAAAAATTATGATAAGCATCAACGTATTTTGCGCAACATTTCGATTTCAATTTCGTCTGTCAAATAACTAAAGTCAACATTTATCAGGAATTTTGGTAAGTTGATTCGTTCATTTCTGGTATTTTCAATGAATATAATACACAAGATAATAAAAAAGATTCGTTCATAACTCTTCCAATTTCCACTTATGCTTAATTTCTTTATTATATATTTTTACATTTTCGTTATATATTTTTTTCAAAATTGGTTAAAAAATTATTCACTTTAAAACAACAAATTAAAACAAAAAATTATTTATAACTTTGAAAATATTCATTTTTTGAATTATGTTTATTGAAACTTTTTTTTTTTAATAAATATTATTTATCCTAGAATTTATAATTCTTTTTTTTAATCACCCTGTATATAAAACTTATTCATCCTAGTACATTTTTTGATGCAACTTCTAGTATGTACAATGTAACTGCTAATTCCAGATTGGTTATACTTTATCTAGATTTAAAATAATATATATCATAAAGTAATATTTCGTAAGTATATTTCAAAATATATTGTGCACTATCTGTTATTTATATATGCACATCTAAATTTGACAATGTGGAGTGCATAATAAAATATAATTGTAAAAAATTGTAAAAAACGTATGATTGAATTAGTGATTTTAGATTGTACAACTGATATTATTTAAGTAAAGAATATTATTTAATTATATTTATTGATATATTATAAGAAAGAGATTTATTTAAATAAAATACTAGGTATTGTACTAAAATTTATATAATTTACAAATTATTCTGTAGAATATTAATTAATAACTTTATATATATTATGAATAATATAAACAAATTATTATAGATATAGAAATTAAATATGGAAATTGATGAAAATAATGCAACGGCTTCAACGGATACACCAATGGAAGTTGATGATGATACTTCTGGAAAAAATAGTATTATGTCAACAAATACTCCTAGTGCTATAAAAGTAATGGCATCTTCAGGTACTGTTGGCTCTGTTTCTATTAGTCTTCATCCTCTTGTTATAATGAATGTTAGTGAACATTGGACTAGACTTCGTGCCCAAGAAGGAACAGATCAATTAGGTATATATATTGCATATTTTTTGCTTAATTATTTATATTCTTCATAATTTAATTAATATTTTAGTATATGGAGCATTAATTGGCAAACAAAAAGGACGCAACATAGAAATTATGAATTCTTTTGAATTAATGTTTACATGTATTAAAGATGATGTGATAATTGATAGAGACTATTATAATACTAAAGAAGAACAATTTAAGCAAGTTTTTAGTGAAATGGATTTCCTTGGGTGGTATACTACAGGTGACATGCCTAATGAAAGAGATATTACAGTACATAAACAACTTTGTGAAATTAATGAGAGCCCTGTGCTATTAAAACTTGATCCAAGACCAAAAAATACTGATGTATGTATTTGCTCTTATTATTATTATATTTGCTCTAATTATATTATATTATATTATATTTGCTCTAATTTTATATATGTATTATATTTAATAACACATTACATTTTTTAGCAACTTTCTGTTTCTATGTATGAATCAGTAATTGACTTAGTAAATGGAGAAGCTACAATGTTGTTTGTTCCATTGACTTATACATTAGCAACAGAAGAAGCAGAAAGAATTGGAGTAGATCATGTAGCAAGAATGTGTAGTAATGATCAAGGAGAGAGTTCATTAGGTAACTTCATATCTATTATATTAATTCATAATTAAAAAATAAAATAATACTTCATTGGTAATTTGTAATAGTTGCTGAACATCTCACTGCACAACATAGTGCTATAAAAATGTTACATTCAAGAGTAAAATTAGTTCTAAAATATGTACAAGCTGTACAAAATGGAGAATTGAAAGGAAATCATGAAGTTTTAAGAGCAGCTTGTTCTTTAGGACACAGATTACCAGTTTTAAATAATCCTAAATTCAAAGCTGATTTTTATAATGTAAGTATTTGTTACAATATCATCAAAAGAACAACTTACTTGCATACTTAATATATTATATTTTTTAGCAATGTAATGATTTTGGCTTGATGACGTATCTTGGTATTATAACAAAAGGTTGCAACAATATAAATCAATTTGTTAATAAATTCAATATTTTGTATGATAGGCAAGGTGTTGGTCGTCGTTTGCGAAGCCTTTTTTTGTAATGAGTAAATAGAATTCATTGTTTTTTTATACTTGTACCTTTTTTACTCTAAAAATTATAATGAATACTTCTGGAATTTCAGAAATTCAATGCAGTAAATTTGGTTAATAAATCAAATGTTGTAATAGATATTGTACCTCATAAAAATAAATATAAAAATAAAATAAATATTGCAATATTTGGTTTCAGTTCACAAGGATAGATTAAATTCTATGTATCTATCTCATTATATAAATCTTTTAATATGTGCTTCGTATTTTTTTTTAATATACAAAGAGATAACATACATACAAAGAAAATTTTGAAACACATTCTAATATAATATTTTTTAAAGTGAAACGTACATCGAGAATGTATTTACAAATGGCTGATATAGATGTTATTATATGTTTTTTTATGGAAGACGTCTCATAGTATGTATATATATTTTATATTTATATTTTCAGAGGCCACATTCCTTTCTTCTTACATATTTAATTTTTTATAGTTTATGTAATCTATTTTGTATAAATTATATTCAAATATAAAAAAGCGGCCTATAAAATACGACTATAATCTTTATCTAAAAATCTATTTGAGTATTACATATATTTTTACTTAATATATATAACTTATAAATATTATACTGTACAAAATATAGTATAGTATATTGTGCCTCGTTAATTATTGCAGATAACTGTTAAGTTACATATCTTATGTATTATCCGTAAACATAAAACAGAATTGACTTTTCATATGACTAGAATAATTGAACTTGGACAAATTTCATTTTAGTGAAATTTTTTGCATATAATTTCACTAAATAATTATGTTACTTATGTTACACGAAGAATATTTTGATATTATTTGTATAATATGTAGTATAATATTTTCTAAAATGTATACGAAATTTTCAGTTTTTATCTTTGTACGTCATAAGTTGTGCGAATTTGTTTGATATTGATATGAAATGTTTAATTCACAAAATTCATTTTCTTCTTCTGATTCTTCTTCTTTCTTCTGATTTATATAAATCTTAAAAAATTAAAATCTTTTCTCACTGTAAGATTTCCTACAAATAATTTCTGAAATACATTTTTTTTACTTTCAAAAATTGCAAAAGACACACGCTCATTTGTTGTACTATTTTGGTATTATCTTCAAGTATTTAATAGGCTGTCTTCAATCATAGTAGCAAGTATATCTACCAAAACTGACAGCATTGAATCGGGCTAAGGACTTGGTTTATCCATACCAATTATTTCTTCAAAAAGAGTATTTCTCCCTTCTGTTCTTTCTTCAATAATATGTAATGCAAATCTTAATGTTGCTGCAGCTAAATCACCAACTGACCAATGTCTATCCATAAGAACTCTACTCACAGTATCTAACTAAAATAATTAAAAAACTAAAATTGTTTAAAAAGTAATATATATATACAATTATATTATATTTACTACCTTTGACAAACTGGGATTTCCTGTGGTGTAATATATTAATTTTGGCACTCCTGCCAAAGAAGCAGCAAGCCATTGAATAACAAGTTTCAATTGTGGATCTCCTTTTAAACGAGATCCACATCCCCAATTACCTGTAGCAATAGATAATAATCCACCTGTTTGTGGACTACCATCTCTTGGTATCTAAAAAATTGTTAGCAAACTTAAAATTGTATGAGTTATTTTAAAATATTCAATTCAATCACGCAAAATTATTGAATTTTAAACAATATTATTATAAAAAATATAAGAAGTTATATTAATTATAAATTATATTAGAAATATACGAATAAGAAATATTTATAAGATGTTATCAGATAGAATGAGAGACAAATCATTGGTTATTAAAAATTATTGCAATTACAAATTATTTTAAGCTAAATCATAGAAAAATCACATATTTACAATATCATGCAATAAGTTATTATAGTAAAAGAATTAATTGGTACCATGCATTATATTTATAAAACAGAATTAAGATATTCATATAACATAAATTTGCTCACATTAAATGTTATATGTGATTCTAATTGTTGTATAATTCTATTATCATTTTTGATATTAAAAGATTTTGTTGTATTTTTCCCTTTTGGCCCAGATGTAATTAAAGAAATAGGATTAGATAAATATATAGTAGTTTCATCATCAACCAATGTTTGAAAAACTTCAGATGTAAATGTTATTGTTCTAAGTTTTTTACGCTGAATATCCTTTATCTCTTTTGACATAGTATAATTATTTAAAGCATCTTCATAATATTCTATATCTTCAGACACAGGTACCTGTATAGCGTAATGAACTGATGAGATTTGGCTATGTATGAAAATTATCTAATATTAAGCTTTAGTTTGTCTCTCATTCTTTATCATGTAATGATTTAAAAATTATCAATGTAATAATTTATAAATTATTAACAATCCATCATAAAATTTTTTTTGCATTTTGTTTGTATATTATTATTATTTTGTTTAAAGATCAAATAATTAAAGATTAAGTAACTGAAGAAAAAAAACATTTTGTTTCTTACTGATTGTTGTCTCCTATTTTTCTGACGGGCTAGCTCTAAACTCAAACTTCTCACAGCCAAAGCTAATTTGTGACTTTGATTTACATCAGTAGAATCAATAAAAGGTTGTGGTTCACCCTCTTGAACTGGAACACCAGCAAATGATTCACTGAGAGCTCTTTTCAATAATGAACCTGCAAATTGAACTACAGCTCTATCTCTCGCATCTAATTCGCGAGATTCATCGTTTGCTATAGGATCTTCTAACCATTTAGCCAGTTGTTCATAAACTTCTTCAAGCTCTGAACAAAAATCTTAAAATAAAATAATAAATCAGTTTTCTTATCTTTAAAATTTTATATAAGATATAATCAATTTAAGATAAATAATAAATAAAAATAAAGCAGTTAAAAATAAAATATGTTTATACTTACCGGAGTTATATTCAGTGCTGAAGCTATACCTACTGCTAGCACTTGTATCTTTTCTTTGTAACATAGGTTGATTTTGCCGAAATCTACCTAACCACTTTTGTTCAGCTTCTAAAGATTCTTTCAAAAAATCTTCATCTACTGTTTCATCCCGTAGAACAAAACCTCTTGAACCTCCTCTTTTTACTCTGTATGATTTTATATAAATTAAATAAATTGTAAATATAAATATCAAGTTTAAATAAATTTTCGTACTTGATGTCTTGATCACAAACATGACTTCCAGATACGCTTATTCCTACTGCATAACTACTCTCTCCAAATGAAGTATTCACTGATGTAGCTCCAGTAGCTGTATTTTCTCGTTTTAACGCTTCTCTTAAACGTTGAGCGAAAGTTCCTCTTCGCTCTTGGGTATCTAACTGAGTACTGTAGCGTTTATTTAATTTTTGTTCTTCTTCTTCTATACATTATAATAAATAATAATACATAGATTTCATGTTTTATATAATAAAAAATTATATATACATACCCAAATCTTCATCTATAGTATCTTTTGCACTATGAAAACTGTCTGTACTTTGACTATTACAACTACTATAAACCGACATTTGACCAAGTGATTTTCGTGTAACTGGTAAAACTTCTCCACTAGATCCAAGAACGATAAACCGATTTCTTTTGTTTGTATAATTAGTATCATTATATATTTTATGAGGACTAGATGGTCTTGTAGATTTGCCATTTGGTTTACTACGAATTTCTGTTAAAATATCATACTTGTATTCATGTAATATAGATTTTGCTAAAAACAAATGTAAATTATAGTTTTATGATTATTAATTATGTTTAATGACTTTTCTGCTATACTTCCTTTAGTACTATTATTTATTGACAATACTTTATCATCACCTTCTATTTCTGGAGGAGTGCTACTAAAACTTTCTCCAATTGGTGATAATCTCCGAGAACCTACTACATCTATATCTGATTCTGATTTTACAGGATCAGTTGGACTACTCGGTATATGTCTTTGTCGGAAACCAAGTAGAGATTTATTCATTTCTCGTAATATATTATCTTCTTCAAATTGTGATAAAGGTAACTGTGAATAATCTTCAGGATCAATACAGCATACCGTTACCTATATAAAAATAACAGAAAAACATCGTAAACAAAAATATTAATTGAATTGCATATCAAATTCAGAAGAATGATATAATATACTAACAATATTTGGTTTCGCCAGAGCTTCAAATATAGCTTTGTTACGAGGATCATTTATTCTAGATATATGTCTAACTCCTTCAACAATTAGAACTTCGTTATCTTCTAAAGCCTCGACAGACAATATTGCCACAAGCATTTCGGGATGTGTTACTATCTAAGAATTAAATTAATTGTTCGTTGATTTATATTTCAAAAACAATTTCTATTTTTTTATTTTTAGTTTATTTTTTTCTGTCTTCCATTTTTTTTTTTTTTTTTTTTTTTTTAGAGAAAACTATGATTAACTCAGGTCAAAATTATTTTTCTCACGTCTTTAATTATTTACATGTACAGTTTCTTGCGTAACATCACCATCAAGTACACCGCCACCAAATTTAGCACTTGCAAAGCAAACTCGCAAAACTTTAGTTTCTGGTTCTATTCTATCTAGGCGACCCTCATGGCGTATCATCAACGGGCACAAAGGAACGTTACTTTCCAACCAATCTTCAATAGTTAACCATTGTTTCGATGTCATTACCTAGAAATGTTATATTTATTTTGACGTTATGAGATTTTTTTACATTGTGATATCATATACAATACCTGTCTAGAAATTATTAGTTTTCCATCTAACGCGTTTTCGGTATCAAGATAATCGTAGTAACGAAATATGCTTCTTAGCTTGGCTTTTTGACCATTACTGAAAAACAATACAAAATTACATTTATAATTCCTTTTCATCTTATTTAAATTTTCTCACAAAGCACCTTGAAATTTAAATATTTTCTATTTAATATTTTTAATATTTTTAACTTAACCCTTACTTATGAAGATGTTTGAAAAAATTTGTGAAATTGAAGTCCCGTAAAGTTGGGTGCGTCTTCGCAGTTCTTTTTGGATACGTGGAGAAGAACGCGTTCGCGATTAAAGATGAAATGAAAGCATAACTGTACTCGACGCAATCCCCTATAGTACAGGTACATAATATGTTGTTTTCTTTTATTTCTAATTGTATTAGCAATCATTTTATATGAAATTAATTTAAATTACCTTGTTGCTGAAGACTGAAGTGTAAACCTTGTGGAGGTTTACAGGATCTTAAAGCTTTTGCTCTTTCTACCATTCGTGGTATTGTATTTACAAAAATTTGATCCTGTTCAGTAGAATCAAGATCGGTATCAAGGAAAGTTGCTAATCCAGAAAATAATTCAGGATCTTGTATGTCCTCTTCAGGATCGAGACTTATGCTGTAAAACAAAAATAAAATATTTTAAAACAATTATTAAGATTGGCTAGAAAACGTATAAAAACACGTAACAGTTATACAAAGAACATTCAATATATGGGTAATTTTGTACAAAGAGCGGTGTACTTAAGAAAATTTGGGTACATCTTTTATGGATATTTAGAAATACTTTGGTCATATACCTTTTCAGTATGCATTGTTCCTCGTATCTTTATAACAGCATGTAGCAAAAAAATCGAGTTCGTTAATATCTCCGCGAGACAAAGCAATCATATCATTTCGAAATATACATATAATACATTTGCGTTGCCAAATAATTGAAAATCAAATATGCGTGTTGTTTATTAAAGTAGCTTCAGTCACAATGCACTTACTTGCACATGTCATGTAATCTTTGCATCGCTTCCACGAGATCTTCGGAATTTCTGGCAGCTGCCGCTCGCTCCAGTTGTTTTACCACAGCCGGCCACCATGGTAAATCACAAGGTAACATTACTAGAGCCATTCTAATTGCAGATCTAAACATCAAATATCACGGCATTCGATCTATTATATACATATATTCGAACTATTTATATACAAATTGAAAAGAATTCAACAAAAATTTCAATGAAAATTAGTAATCTCAGTTGCTAATCGGATCAATTTGTTTGATTAATATATATTTGTATTTTTAAGCGAATCTTGTACTTTGAATATTATATTTAGATATGTGAAATATTTAATGTATATATTTTTCGAATCAATTATAATAGTGTTTCACTAATTGTCATTAATTAAAATTTTCCTTACAAATTCTAATAATTGTTTTGATGAAATAAACATCTTGTTATCACATAGTATAATTAGTATTATACTATGTAGCTTAACTATGTAAAAAAATTATTAAAATAAGAAAAATAAATCTAAATATCTTATAAAATTATTAAAAATTTTTCTGAAATGAAAATGATGATAAGTACGACTATATTTAATGAATTTAAATTACATGCATATGTAGATATGCGCTTAAAAAAAAATGTTCTGAATTTTTCTTCCTATTTTTCTTATATTTAATGTTATATACTTGTTACAAATAAATCCAAAAATTATGTAAATCGTATTAAGACAACGGATAATAATTTTTTAAATATCTAATTCGATAACAATTTTTGTGATAATAAACAAATCATTATTACATATAAAATTAAATAAAAGAATAAAAATAAATAATTCTCAAAATGTAAATTAATTTTCAAAATGGAATTTTTTTCTTGCAATTAATTCTAATAATCAATTTCTTTTATATTAAACTATTTACATGTTAGTTATAATAAATCTTCTAAAATGAATTAATATATCTAATTTAAGAATTAAATATTAATTATATATGATATTAAATCGTATTTTATTATATGATATTCTACTTCAATTTTATGTAAGTTATTTTATTTAAAATTCAATTAAATTCTTCAATATATATATTTATTATTCTTTACTTTGTGTATTAAGTATATTATTACAATATATATTATTACGTATTAGTATAATTGCAAATGTATTCTTTCGAAGAAACGCAAGTAGTACAGTTTAAAACAAGCGCGATAGATCTACCGAATCACCGATAGAGCATACGTACATATGTTTACGCGCGAAATGTCGCGTAAAAATAAATATTCCATGGTTATAAAATGAAACAAGGTTTCACGCGCCATGTAACTCGATATCCTTGGTTCCTCGCTTAAAAATACTCGTTGTATTCCTTGTAAAATGGAACCTCCAATTAATCTTTAAATATACATACTACATGTAGCATGAATGTTACAATAATTATAAAGTAAAACTTTATGTAAAAATACGATGTAATTTTTACAAATAAATTTTTTTTTATATATATTATTTTTATTGCTCTTAAAAATTTATAAATTGTAAAACGTTGTATTAACGTATTAATATATAGATATATAAGAATAGATCATTAATTAATTTACCTGATGCTTTTCCCGGTTCATTTCAAACCGTAAATATTAAAATATTAAATATTCGATTTCGATTCGGTTTTTGTAAAGCATTAGTCAATTTTAGCCAATGAAGAATATATAAAATTCCATCAAGGTTCCCATATGGACCTTAAATTGCTTGTGCGCCTGGCGGAAAGGGTAGTATGGTTAGTAATCTTTCGTCGCGAAGATAGTATAATTAGTTTCTCTTGTAGGTAAAGAAAAATTTAGCCGGTAATATTATCATATAGAGAAATGCTAAATAATATTTTTGCAAAACACATTCACGACTACTTAAAACTAGAATTTATATAATCACCTAATTTACTCGATAGGTTGTCGATCAGCTGACGCAATCACAAATAAATTCACATCTTAATATATGCCATTGCGTCAACGAACATGCTGCATATCGCATGAGTACACATGTAATTGTAACATCTTCAAAATGTAGAGAACATCTTACATAGAATCAAATTAAATGATTTTTGATAAGGATTTTGCAATCTTTGGATAGCAATCTTTGATATAATATAATTAATTCATTCACAACAAACTTGGCGCGATAAACTTATCGAATTAATTATTACAAAAAAATGAATTCAATTTTGTGCATAGATAGCATACAACTGCGAAATGTCCCACCGTTAACTACAACACTACGGTTGTGCACACGCGATGGCTGGCTTTCCTTTTACTTTGTTCACAAGCCGCAACCGGCGGTTGGCGTTGTACTACGCACTATTTATAGAGCGGCGCCGGCGCCCTGCCAAAGCTTATACAGATTTTTTCATATATTCGTTTATATTTTATTAAACTTATATGCAAAAATGTATTTTTGAAGTTCTTATTTATCAATATGAATTCATAGTAAATAAAATAATATCTGAGATAATGCTTGAAATATTCATTATAATTCGAACTTTGTTTTGAGAATTAAAGAGTAAGCGATATACATAATATGTATATATTGAAGATGACATATATGATAAGTTTAACATTTAATGGGATTTTGTATTCCATATTTTAAAATACCGATCACGTAAAAAATTAAATGTTTAGTATGCTTTCTATGATTTAAAATGATGAGTGCAAAAAATATATTGAATTCGATCAAAAGTTGAAAAAATTAATTAATTTTAAAAATAATTTTTGTATGCATTTTTTCATAAATATTCTCATTACATATATTGGATTGTGTTCTTAAATTTTTTGACGAAATTGATAAAGTTAATCAGATATCGAAACCGTTTCTTAAAATCTTATAAATTTTATAAATCAAATATAGCAAAGACAGAAAATAATGGGAAAAGGACAGGTGTAAGATAAAAATTCAGAAAAATATCAATACATATAGAAAGGATAGCAAATAGAAGGGAAAAAATAGAGATGATAGGATAAAGATAGGATAGAAATTAACTGTTTTCAGTATCAGATATATTTTTAAAAATATTCTTAAAAATGTAAGAGATGAAGTTGATCAATTTTTATTTTATCTTATTTTACAGAGGATTTGGGATTCAAGAATAGGCGCTAATGGTCAATTCTTATCTCTTGTTATTTGTTATTTATTCCATGTACATATATTTTTTGCTATTTTTAAAAATGATATCTTACAAAAGTAAAATTTAAAAAAAGAAATTAATTTTAATAATTAGATTTAAATAAAATAATAAAAAAATGATAAATAACAGTTTCTGTCAACGTATTATGAATTAGAAATGTAGTATGTAAAAATATGTAAAAAATAAGGTATAAAAAAGATAAGTTAAATTTTAAAAAAATTTCGCATGCTATGTTTTGTCGAATGTTTTCTTAATACAATATTAAAAATTCAAAACAAAAATTTTTTCTAGAAATATTCTAGAAATATTTATTTTAAAAACTTAAAATAAAACTTTTAAAATAAAAGTTAATAACTTTATATACGATAAAAACTTTTTTATTGACAATAATGTGAATTTATTTGAATAGTAGTGCCATCTTTTTAGGAAAGAATGAAACTTTCTTATTATCGACAACTATGTATAAGAAGATTTTATGTTTCTCAAAGAGATGGTAGTACTAGTAAAAGACCATTAAGAAGCTTATTTTATTATCGGTCAACATTTATCAAATTTGAGAATTTTTCAACAAGATGGTGCTATTTGTTAAATGTAAAAAAACAATATTTTATGTATTATGCATAATATGCATCATATTTATATATGTACTTTTGTATTTTTATATAGATAGAAACTGTTATAAGGAAAATTTTTTATAAAATATTTTATATTATAAATACATATATACTTTTATAATATATGCATAAATATATTTTTTTACTAAAATTAATAAGCCCAAAAATCAATAAATCATTATTAAATTATATAAATATATTTTTCATTGATATTGATTTAAAACATTTCTAAATTATAAAATACATTTAATAAAATAAGATGCTGTCGTTTAACATAATTAATTAACATAACTAAGCTTAACATTCTATATGAATTAATATGTCTTATTAAATATCTGGAGATTTCAATACTCGATGAAGAAATATTGAAGCACATTCAATACCAATCATTGAAATCACTTTTTTTTGTATTATTTATAACTATTAATGTTATTAATTGCATTATTTAAAAGATATTTAAAAGAGAAATCCTTATATAACAATAAATATATATGTATATACGAATATATTCTAAAATATTATTTATTCCTACGCCTGTAGATATGCTACCATTCGATTTTCAATCCGACAGGTGCCACCACCTTGCGGAATAATTTGCGTAATTCTAGTTACTGAATTTCAGTAGTGTATTAAACCAAAATAAATAAGGTGTTTAAGCCTTATAATGTTTAAATAATTTTGTTTTTAACTATTTTTAATTTATGTTTTAGGAAAGAAATAACATATTTTCTTTTAGTATACTCTCGTTTTAATTAATATATGTTATTTGATTTTTATAATATATTATAAAGCATAGGGTCCGAAATTAGATAGATACATGTTTGTATTCATTACAATTGTGTGTTCCAACGGTTTCAGAAAGCGATTGTGTTGACTTGTGAAGAAGAAGGGGATTTTCATGTTAGTTCAGTGAGCTCACGCGCGTCGAACAACAATCATCGACAATAGTACGATTCGAAAATTTTCGACGTCCAAAAATGGCGTTTCTTGGATAGTATATTGTCACATTAAAATTTGTTCTAGTTCTGTTAACAAGTGAAACAGGTTCTTTGAAAGGAAAATCGTGTAAACTAAGGAATATTGGAGAAACGATTTCTTGAGAGTCCATATCCAGAAGATTGCTTCGCAAAACAACGACGTAAATATCAGTTCACATACCAAACATTCTTACATCTTTGGTTGTGTGAGTGAACATATAACATAATTTGTTTTTAAAACAATTATTTCAACAAAATTAAATGTCATTTCTAACAATCAAGTTTTTTGCACATTTGCATATGAAATTCTACTTTTGTGTATTCTTTGAATAAACCTCTTTTGTATATTCTTTGAATAATTCCAAATCGCGCTCTTTCAACGAAGATTCCGATTGGTCAATTCAATGACTATGGACCAATCGATGAATTCTTTTATAAAATCCATAATTTATATTCTAAAAATAAAATCAATTATCCTATGATAATTTTGATTGGTTATAAGATATTATTTGATTAAAATATTTAAAAGCAATTGATAATAAAAAAAATTGTAAATAAAGTGAAAGTGCAAAGAAAAATGAATTTCTCTTATAGATACAAATATATAATATATTATTATTTATACTTTATTAATGTTTTCCACGAAATAATAAAAAAAAATCATAGTTTTTGTATTCTTATATGTAATTAATTTTTTTTAATATATATCTAATTATAACATCATACATCAAATACAAATAATTTTTATTCATTAAACACTTTTTTTTGAATAAAAAATTATTATGGTAAATATTTAAAAATTATTTTAAATATTTTATTTTGTGTATATATTATTCAATAAATTTTACTTGTTTTATTTACGTTATATTTCTCTTTTAAAATCGAATATATCGAAATTATATAATTAATATATTTCCAAACGAATTAAATTCTTAAATTACATTAAATTTTTCTATTAATATGAAATCGAGTAATAAAAAATAGTGATCAATAACATTGTCCATCAAAGTTTGCTTACTTCAGTGAAAAATTTTTACACACTTACGCAAGCTTCACTGGTTGAACAAGGTTTTGAGACACAGTGATGTCATAACATAATGTAACGTAACGAAGTAATTCTTCTGACACGTGTAATTGATGTTATATTAATATATCATATTAGTAACTTAACGATGCAATAGTTTGATTGTCTCTATTTTTCGCAGATAAGATTATAAAGAGAGAATGGTTGAACTACAATATTATTTCTACGCTTTCTTGTTTCCTTTCTCTTGGCTGTAACTGTAAAAGATTTAATGTATTCGAATAAAGTAACAGAGCGTTAATTATCCATTTTAAGGGATGCAAACTATATATGTAAATTCCAATAATTATTAAATATCAATACTTTGATCATAAAAAATTTTCTTAATAATATAAATCAATAAATCTTTTACATGAGAAATTAATCATACTATTTTCATGAAATATTATAATATGCAATTTATTGTTTTATTGATCTTTGATCTTAATTATATATGTAATATATTTTCCATCATTCATTAAATCACTTGGTCTATAAATCGTTTAATTATTTCGATATTATTATTATTATTTCATTTGAACAGAATTATATCTTTCTATCAATAATATCTACTAATATTATATTAGTAATGAGAAAAAATTTTATATTATATAATACAAAATAGAAACAAAAATGGAATCGACCGAACAATTACGACCGGAAGAATTGGTGGGATTAGTAGCCCGATCTGCTGAAGGTACAGCAGCGAAAGGAATGCCTATCAAAGGACACGAAGATCTATGGGTGGAAATTCAAGCGAATACTTTCCGAAATTGGGTGAACGAGCATTTAAAACACGCGGTTGATACTGCAAACAGTCCTGTGATCGATCTTGTTGAAGATTTTCGGGATGGTACACGACTATGTGCTCTCGTTGAAGTACTTACTAAACGACGTTTACCTCGATGGAATCCCAGACCTGCAAATCAACATCATCATTTAGAAAATGTTTCAACAGCCCTTCAAGCTATCGAAGCTGACGGTGTAAAACTTGTTAATATCGGTAAGTTAATATGTTATAATATTTATTATTTATATTTTGCGTATATATAAATATTAATATCAATTATATATAAATACATAAATATTTTCAAGGATCTTGTTATTTTATCTAATATGCAGTATTTAATATTAATAAATGATTTATTATGTTATTTTTATTTTTTTTATAATTATATTATAATAATTTCTTGATTGATTTAATTAATTATTATATTATATAAATGTATTTTTTACACATAAATTATATAAAATATTTTTTTTTTCAATAAAACATTAAACAATTAAAATGTTCAATATTTATATAGAAGATTACTTGGTAAATATATATATATATTGTGTATCTTTTATGTATTATGAGCCATATTACGATAATAAATATAAAAAATCGTTGCTACTATTATTTTATTATAAACTTATTTTAAATTAATTATTAATATTTCATTTGAATATAATTTACAAATATATATACATTACATTTAATAGTATTTCTAACAGTATTCCTAGATTATAATTATATTCGTAAATATTTTAATAAATAATAATAAAAATAACAATAATAATAATAATAAAATGTATTTTAATTAATATTATTGTTATTAATATTATATAACAATATTTCATAATGAATAATATAGTTTTTATGTTTTTTGCAAATTAAATTCCGAAATCGTTGTCTTTTTATGAATTCTGTCTATGAGATCATAATCTAGTATTTTTATACAATTATTCTATTTGTATTTTAATATATTATAATAACAATTAATTTAATTCTTGAATCCGAATGTTCAAAATTTAGCATACTATACAAAAAAATTTTTATAATTTTTTATAATTTATTAAATCAATATTTCTTTATTAACAGAAAAATATAATTAATTTAAATATTTTATCTTTAAATTCTTTTTTCATAGGTAATGTAGACATCGTCAATGGTAATTTGAAACTAATTCTTGGACTGATATGGTCACTCATTGTAAGGTACCAAATAGGCAAGTCCAAGTTCCCTCCAAGGAAACTTATGCTGGCATGGCTCAAGGTCAGTATACGTAATTATATCAGTAACCTTGCTATATGGTAAATTTATATTATATATTTTATATAATTATAATATAAATACATATATTTTAAAAAATATGTATAAAATATAAATTTTATAAGTTAAGAAGAGTTATTTTATTTTGATTTATTTTAGACAGTTTTGCCAGAATGTAGAGTCAACAACTTTACTACAGATTGGAATTCTGGTGTATATCTGAGTGCCTTACTTGATTATTGTCAACCAGGACTATTTCCTCATTGGCGACGGCTTGATCCGAATGATAGGTATAATCGGAAAATCTTGATCTTTTTAGAATCATTTCACAAATTGAAAATTAAACATTCTATAAAAAAATTCATATCTATAGCGTTTACAATTGTCGAAAAGCTATGGAAATTTCAAAACGTGAATTCGATATACCTATGGTATTGGAACCAGAATATCTTGCATCACCATATTTGGATGAATTATCGGGAATGACCTACTTATCATACTTCATGAAGGAAGGTTCACCAGGTTTTCATGCAACATTACGATGGGTTAATTCTCAATTACTTCATCATCCAGTACAAAACTTTACAGTAAATGAATATTTCTTATTCTTTTTTATATATGAGATCATATTAAAAATTCTTTCTATTAAGTTTCAATCGTTTTCTACAGACTGATTGGAATGATGGTAGAACTTTATGTAGTATTGTCAGGAATTTAGGAGGATCTGCTCCTGCTTATGATAAAATCGATATCGACCCTTCCACATGGGAACACAATATACAAATGGGTAATTATGATATGCATTTAGATATCATTATTTATTATATTATCATAATATATTATCATATATTTTGTACTTAAATATCAATTTATAAAATATATAATATATATATATATATATATAAAATACTTTATTTACTTTGTATTCTCTGAAAGGTATTGATGGAGGCAAAAAATTAGGTGTGGAACCCATTCTTAAAGCAAAAGATATGGCAGATCAAAATGTAGAACATTTAGGCGTTATGGCATACGCAGCATGCTTTCAATGGGTAAAGCCTCGCCCTCAAACAAGCAAGCAAATTGTTGTTCATATTGATAGCACTTCCGCAAGAGTGCAACAGCCGGTTAGTTAAATAATGAACAATTAAAAATTATTTGTTCATTCAATTTTTTAAAGTATTCTACATGTATTAACAAAATTTCTATTTATTATTTAGGCGCATTTCAAATTAGAAATTCTTACCAAAGAAGTAAATACGAGAGAAGTACGTGGTGAGGTAATAAGTCCGAGCGGACGGATAGAATGTAGATTAACATGGAATGGAGTTCATGGAAAAGGAACTTTTATACCTGTAGAAGTTGGAATGCATAAGGTTTGATTTTACAATTCTAGATACATTACGTATAGCATGTCATTTAAATAAATCACAATTAAATAATTAATTAATAATAAATTAAATAATACACAAAATTCGTTATTGTCTGTGTTACAGTTAATGGTATATAATGACGGAGAATTAGTAGATGGATGTCCCTATTATTTCAGAGTTTTACCTCCCTTAACCAAAATCAAATCACCTGGTATGGATCCTTGTGCTATAGGATCTATCGTTGAAGTTCTAGTCAATAGTTACGGTAATATATTGAGTCAATTATATGATAATTATATATATACATATTGAAATAAATCAAAAGTTATATTTATATTTATAAAATTATATTTTTAGGAACTAGTCATGATGGCATTGATGTTACTGCGTGGTCACCTACTGGAAGATCACTATTGTGTCCTGTTAAAGAAAACGATGGAGTACACGCTGCAACCTTTCAACCTGATGAGACGGGAGAATGGAGTATTGCAATAACTCATAAAGGAAATCATATACAAGGTGGCCCATTTACATGTTTTGTATTTGATCCTAATGGAATAAAGGTATATCGATTATTATATATATATATATATATATATATATATATTTTCTCATTTATTTCCTTAAATATCTATCATATTCGATAAATATTTATAGCTATTGGATACGGAGGGTGCTTTACCCGGACAACCATTTTCATTTACTGTCGATGCAACAGGAACTGGAGGTCTTGGCGACGTAATAATAGATTTAGTCCATGATAAACAATCAATTCCTTTCAGAATGGAAAATACTAGACATATGCAATATCAAGTTTCATTTGTTCCATCAGAATCTGGAAAATACAGAGTTTATATATACTTTAATGGTTCCGATGTTAGAGGTTCTCCATTTTCTATTCGAGTGGGAACTCAAAAAGGATCAAAAAGATCAAAAGAATCTAATTTCGATAAAACGAAATTATCTTCGCTGGAAAGGCGAATGAATGATTTAAACGTTTCAATGGAAACCGATCGATCAAGTCCTCTCCAGCAGAAGTCTTATTCTCCCTCTACATATAAATTATCTAGCCCAACTCAACATATACGTGAATATTCTCCTGTACATCAGACTACCTCCGCTTATAAAACATCGAATTATTTGGAAAATTCTAGTTCGACGTATCATACATCAACTTCGATCAATCATACTCGATCTCCAAGTCATAGTAATAGTCCAATTTCACGAAATCTTCATAGTCCATCTATGGTTAAAGATACAAAAGAAATTTATTCTATTACATATAATCATTCAAGATCTCCAACTGCACAAAGTCCTAATTTTATGAAAGAATCAAAAGATATTTATACATCCAATACAACAAGTACATCTCGATCTCCAAATCCAAGTCCAATACATAGCTCAAGATACTCGCCAGTTATTAAAGAATCACGAGAAATTTATAGTTCGGGATCTTTAAAGAGATCTCGATCTCCAGATCGAAATTCAATGACATATCGAAGCGCAACACAAAGTCCTGTCAATAGAAGCTTCAGTCCAAGAAACAACGACAGAGATAATAGTTATAATAGAAAGGATTTTACAGATAATGGAACAGTTGATACCAGTAGTAATGTTAGAGTATCCTCGATGGTTGGCGGAACATCTAGAAGAGATTCATGGGATGCTATAGAAAAAACAAAATCTTTATTATCTTACGGTAGTTTAGAATCTCTTGCTAATTTAACTAATAATTCTGCTATGGCTGAAAATAATTCAAATTATTTTAATAATAATTATAAACAAGATTATAGTTCAAAAAACATTTTGCAAACTCATAATAGTTCTTCCAATTTGATTCAGAAAGTTTCAACCTCAGAATATAACGCATCTCAAAAATATAACAATGAAAATCACAACATTCGCACGCAAACGCATGGGATTCTTAAAAATAAGAATAATAATTATTGTAAAAACGTGGATATCACAGATGGAGTTCATGAACGGTATTTTAATAATGTAATTTCTAATTCATCAACACAAGATAGAAATTACGAATTTGTAACTGGGAGTGCACTAGAGACATTACCAATTCATAGACCGACTACCTTTACAATCGATCAAAGTATAGATACAAATAAAGTCACTGTTAATGTTTGTGGTAAGTTCTCATATTATGTAATATTGTGTTATATAATTAATGGTATATTGTATATTTTTATATATGATTTATATCCGAATTTAGGTCCAAATGGTAAAATAATTCCAGTACAAAAATCAACTCTTCGAGGTTTAACGTATTCAATAACCGCTCAAGAAGTTGGAGAACATATTATTCAAATTTTAGTAAATGGCCAACATATTCAAGGCTCACCTTTCAGGTTCATAGTTATTTAAGTTATGAACAAAAATATATTCATTTTAAATTTAAAATTGAATTGTTTCTTATTTCAGATCGCAAGCATACAATGCTCATGCTATTCAAGTTGGGAACATTCCGAATGGCGTTGTCAATCAACCAGTAGAATTTGAAAGTATGTATATAAAATTGTATTTATTATAAAATAAAAGTTTCAAAATAAAGCAAACTTATATCATTGTATGCTTTTAATATTTATAGTTGATGGATCCAATGCCGGATCTGGAAATCTAGAAATCCTTGTAAATGGTGGTCATGTAACTAGTTTTGTTAGAGCATTGGGTAGCCAACGATTTCTGGCATCATTTGTACCTCATGAAGCTGTTGTACACCTCGTAGAAATGACATTCAACGGTGAAGTTATTCCTGGTAAGTTTCTTGATATTACTTAGTCTTATTTGATATTACTGTATTATGAGAATTTATTTACTTCATGCAATACAATAACTTAACAAAAGTAAATTAAATTCAATATAAAAATTTCGAAAATAATATGGAATATAAAATAAAATTGTATACATTTTTGAATTTAAAATATTCAATGAAAATAATTTTTTACAGTAATAGCATTATTTTTGAACAATTGATTTTTTTCAATTTGTTTTAATAAAATATTCAGAATATATTGTTTGAATTTTTTTAAATTAATATTCGCTAAATAAATTTTAAAAAATATTATTTGGATTTTGAATGTTATTTTGAAATATAATTTTGAAAATTACACTTAATTTTTTTTATTTTTATATATTATATATAATACATATATATTATTCGAATTAACAGATTATTGATCAGGTCATTGACTTGCGATTTCACGCATCCACGTGATGTTCCACTGACACATATACAACGTCATCATTTCCTTTCCTTCTTGACTTTTTTCCTTTCATTTGTTGTCTAAGTACAATGAATAATATTTTTATATATATTTAAATAATTTTTTATTTTTGCAATAAAATATCGTACAATTGTATGAAATTAGATAATTAAAAATTTATCTTTATTTATCTTTAATTAGAATCAGTGAAATAAATATATTGAAAATAAAGTTATCATAAATGAAACTTCAAGTAAATAACATTTAAAATAATTTAATAACAATTCCTTGATATCATTTAAAACATTATATTTCACAATATATTATGAATTTAACATTTTATGAACATTAATGCTACATTTCCATAAAAAATATTATTTAGATATAGCGTAAAAAAATGTCTTTTATAATCTACACATTGCATGTGGTTTGCAATATTGTAAAAATTATTGGGATATTTTATATTTTCTTATATTATTTTGAAAATTATAATAATTCTTCAAATTAAAAAAAAAGATACGATTAACGTTTGAAAATAAAAAAAATTAAATGCTTAAAAGTTTATTATCAATAAGATGTCATTTAATATTTTTAAATAAATTTTTAAACAAATTTTTTTACATATCGAACATTAATGGAAATGTAAATTAATGGAAAACACTTGATTTCATTAATTGAAAAAAAATATTATGAAAATTGTAGGTGTGGTCACTAAAGTCTTTGTAGACGTATTTGGTTAGAAGATAGTCGGTTTCTTCCTACATAAAAATGTATTTAAATTCATATAACTGCACATTTGATTATAATGAATATAATAACTTTTAAAATATCAAAATTTACGCTAATTAAACATAAATAATTATTATCAATTACGTAAGATAAAATATATTCGATTCTATTTAATAAAAATAATAATTTGTATATATATGATTTTTTTACGATCATGTCGATATCACATAATAATATCAAATACACTTTGTACCGTTATTATTTATTGAGAAAAAAATATTTATGATCGTTTCTATTTTATAAATACCATGTGAAATAAGTTATAATTTTGTTGCATATAAAATAATTATTTTATTTTTTTATTCAATTTTTTTTTCATAAATTTAGTATTTGAATTAATCTTGAAGTATATATAAGTAAATATAAAGAAATATATAATTTTTGTACATGCAATTTTTGAAATTTAAGTGAAGCATGAAAATTATAAGAACACGTATTTAATATGAAAATTTCAATTATATATATTAATTGAAATTGGAAGAACATTTTTATTTATGAAAAAGTCAATATATTATTGTTATTAGAGAAATTCAAAAGAAAATTAATACTTTTTAATTTTATAATTTGAGAAAATAAGAAATTGAACTTACATAGAAAAATATAATATATACTTTCAAATTTCTTCTTCATTTATTTTCTTTTATCTATTTTCAAAAATTTAGAAAATAATAAAATCAATAAATATGAATCATTATTATTTATATTTATTTTGTATTTTTAAAAAAACAATTATACCATTTTATTACTGAGACTTTTATGTAACATATTATTTTTATGCAAAAATTATGTGTAGTCATGCATTGAATTATATTAATTTTAATTTATTATTACATAAGTAATGTTTCAGTCATCATAATATCAGATTTAAAAAAATTTTTTTTCTTCGATTCATTTTTTATTGTTTTAGTTTGTTTTTTAGTTATATTTATGAATTAATATTAATTACCGGAAAAATTTTTTAAATTTTATAACGAATTCCCTTCCGTATGACCCGTTACGTCGGAGAATGCAGCGATTCAACCATAGTCCCTTCAATATAACTCTTATTAAGAATGTAGTGCAAACAATTTGAAATTAAAAAGAACAACGCAAATAATAACATTAATAGGCGAACCAAGTAAAAGATGTCTATCATCTTTTAAATTTTTTTGTTTATTCTTTATATATATAGATATTACTAACTTTATATTTTTTATACATAGATCAGAATATAATGAAAATCAATATAAAGTATTATAAATATTAAAATATTCAATTTCAAATTAATGTTATAAGAAACATATATCAAAAATATATTAAAAGATTTCTATATGAATTATAAAATATGAAAATGCAAAATTACCAATACCTCAGAAACTATGGAGTTTGTTTAAAGAAAAAGTCGAATGAATTCCATCGTCATGGAATTATAATGTATGAAAGCTACATTCCTTACATACATTTAAGTATTGCATTCTAATATTTGTTTAGCATAATGAAATATTAAATAGTATAAAATTATAATTATAAAATTAAATTGCGATACATGAAATATTGCACTTTTTTGATAATATCAGATAATTATTGACTGACGTTAATTTTATAGAGTTACACTTTTTGATAGTTTTAAAATAATTTCACATTAAATATAAACAGTGAAGTTTCTATTTCTGACCGACCTTAAAGTATCGAAATACGCAGATCAGGTATCCTGTGAACGTATACACCATAGCCGGTCGAACGAGCAAGAAACGGATGGGAGAACATAGTCGTATCGTGTCCATTTAAGGCCCTATACTGATTTATATTATAAAATTAATTTCTAATGAAAATAATGTATTTTTTTAAATAAAAAATCATCGAATATAAATAGAAAACTATAAAAATCTAATTTAAACTAATATAAAATTAAATATATGCAAAAAAAAAAATATAATAAGAAATTGTTATCCATATATACCAAGAAACATACGGCCCTGATTTTGGGCCTAAGCAGCAATCCAGTAGTAGCAGTTACACCCGTCCTGTCTCTTGACTGTGTGTCTATCGTGAATCGCGACTTGCTGACGTTTCTTCATCAAGAAATCGAAACTATAAAATTCTTTAATTTTCTCAAACATTTGAATTTTAGTTTGTTCTTCGTTTTTGTAATTTTAAAATTATATGAAAATGAATTTTCAAAGGAATCATTTGCAATTAGTTTTCAATAAAAATAAAATAACTCTAATCGAATTAGTGCACGAATGACTGAAAACATTCAATATCTATCTGTTCGTACTTATGGCCGAGATCGAAGTGTATTCCATAATGGAACTCTATTATTGACTGATAAATTTGATTCATGTGTTTCATTTTCTATATTTTTGAATTTAATATATTTACAATATAATTGAATTCTAAATTTTTTTCTTTAAGTTTTTTAGAGTTTTTCAGGTTTAGTTTAAAATTTAAAGTGATAAAGGTAATCTAATTTTTCATATTTCTATAAAATTAAAATAAATGTAATTTCTTTTTTTAAAAAATTTAAATATAGTTAATCTATTTTCCTACAATATTCATGAAAACTATTCTCTTTTATATGTATAACTATGTTTCCTTACGCGTAATATCTTCAAAAATTAAAAAGCAGATGGTTTGAATCATGTTGTATTGCTATTAAATTAAAATTTTATTCGATACCACATATTTATAATTTATAAATAAATTACTTATTTAAAAAAATAAAATGCATTATATTGAAAATTATTGATAATTTAAAAATTATTATTATATTTTAATATTATTTATATGTTTTATTATTATATTTTATTATTATATTTATATAAAATAGAAAATTGTTATAATTTCTATAATTCATATTTTAACTTTAATTCACATTTATACTTTAATGCATATTAATAATTTCTTATTTAATTGCATATGTACAATTAATATTTGATTAAATTATTAATTAATAGGGTCACCCTGGCGTGTGGGCATTATGCCAGCACCAAAAATGTCAGTAATTGGAGATTCCATAAGATTGGTCCCTGCTGGTAGTCCAGCATTTTTTGAACTTTCTGCTCTTGGCTTTAATAGTAATGAAATTGATGTACAAATTATAAGTAAGTATCTATTTATAAATATCACTTTTGTTACATTTGAAATTATTGCTAGTTTTTTTATAATTAAAACATAATTATATTTCTAGCACCTTCTAAAAGATATATACAGGCAAAAATTGATGAAGTATCAGGAAGACCTGGAGAATTTCGTGTTGAATTTACTCCAATAGAAGTAGGTAGTCATCTTGTAGAAGTAACCATTGCTGGACAAAAGCTACCGGCAGGTCCACTAGTTGCTAAGGTGTACAACAGCAGTTTGATTCAAGTTACTGATGTCCCCAGTGCTGTTGTAGGACATGCCTGCCAATTTAGAGGTAATTAAAGATAATAACTTTTAGAAAAAAAATCATAATGTGTACAAATGCTTGATTTTTTTGTTAATTTTGTAGTTGATGCTAGTGCTGCTGGTGAAGGACAACTTGAAATTTCTATAAATGAAGGAGAAGTACCAAATCATGTTCAAGTAGTTGGAGGAGGACGTTGTCTTGTTTCTTTTACACCAGAAATTGCTAAATCACATTATATTGATATAAAATTTAATGGAGAAGCTGTGAAAGGATGTCCTTTTATTTGTAATGTATCTGATACTAGTAGAGTAACATTAAGTTTAAATCATCTGGAATTAATTCCAGTGGATCAACCTGCTAGTTTTCATATGGGTGTTGATGGTAGTGGTAATGCAGAACTTGCAGTTTCTGTAAAAGGTCAGTCAAAAATATGCATTAAAATTTTTAAATATTACAGCAATATATAACAATTTTAGGACCAAATTGTGAATTGCCTGTCAAGGTAACTGGAGATATAAAAAATGGTTTTACTGCAGAATTTATTCCAAGAGATGTTGGTGTTCATTCAATTAGTGTTGAATATAATGGCCATGCTGTAAATGGTACACCATTTTTAGCTAAGGCATTCAATGCAGATAAGGTATTAATTGGTCCTGTAGCTAGAGGTAGTGTTGGCCAACCAACACATTTTACTGGTATGTTTTAAAATAATCTTTAAATATATATAAAATATATATTTTAAAATATTTATAATATATATATATATATATATAATATTATAATATTTTTTTTATCTTTTTTAGTTGATGCAAGTCAAGCTGGTGAAGGAAATTTAGAAATTACGATATCAGCTCGTAATCAAAATATACCTACTCAAGTCACACCACAAGGAAATGCACGATTTTCAGTTAGTTTTGTTCCATTTGAAGCGTGCGAGCATATAATTAATATAGCCTTCAATAAACGAACAGTACCAGGCTGCCCGATTATAACTCGAGTAGGTGGTGACAGTCATGTAACAGTAAGTGGGCAGGCATTAAGCAGTGCTGGATTAGGACGACAAAGTTATCTTACTATCAGTAATGTTGCCGGTAGCTTGGAAGATTTAGAAGTTAATGTTGAAGGTACGTTTATTTTTCTTTTGTTATTATTAATATTTCTTATATAATTAATATTTCTTAATATAATTGTATATTAATACGTGTATGCCGCATGTATACTCCTCGATTTAAAATCTTTACTAGTTGTTATTGCACAAATTTCACAGAGACATTATATTCTATTCAATATTCTTCTATACTTTATTTCAATTTAGTATTGCGTATAACTATTGCATATCAGTTTTGCCGACAATCGCGAATATATATATATATATATGTTGAAGCACCTTTTATGTTGTATCACTTCTATTTAATTATATTTGTTATTTAATTAATAAATTTTATCTGTTAGTTATGGTGGAAACTTGCACGAAGTTCTACTTCTGTGTTTGTTTGTCTTGTTAATCTTTAGCTTGAGAGCAATTCTCTCTCTGTTGCAGGTCGGCCAGCTTTCAGACTACGACATTACTAGACTTCTCAAACACAACTAATTTCATTTTAATTAATTAATGGATTATATCAAATAACTGGTGGTGGGTTTTAACTTAACATTTTCTAAAATTATTGCATAGAAATAATCTTTTATTTTGTTTTCATATTATGGCTCATTTTAAAATATTATAAAAAAATTGATTTTATTTTTTAATTTGTGATTATTAAAAAAATAACTAACGCTTTCCAATTTTAATATCAATTATTAAATCATAGTAAGATATATTTTTTGCGTGATAGTCATCTTTTCATGGTGCTAATAAATATTATTTCAACTCTTAAATATTAGTGCATTAAAACTATAGGTTTTAAATATGTAATTTGTATTGCTTTAGTCAATGTGCCAATCATTTATTTGAATAATATTTAGCTATTAATGTCAATTTAATGTCAACAATGCAAAAATCGATCTCTTATGATTTTTAATTTTTAAATTTTCATATATTTTGCTTTTGAATTATTTTTTCACATAACTTCTTTCCTAGTATAATACTTGAATAATTAATCTATTAATTTGAATTTAATTACATTATACGTAAACTAATATTTTATTGAATTTACATTTACATATTTCATTACATATGCAATTCTATCATAACAATATGCTTGTATTATATATATATATATATACACACACATATTATATTATTATATATATTATATACTGTGTATACATATATACATACTGCTTTTTTGAATTAAATATTGCTTATTACAATTAATAATCTTAATATCAGAAAAAAACTTAATATAATAGATTGCACTTTACTCTTTGCCTTTGGTATCCTTGTGATCTACTCCTAGTAGTTGGCTGACTAAATTATATTAAACAACTAACCGGCGGACTTGATAGGACCCAATGGACAGGCCGTACCCGCTCAAGTCACTGACAACAAAGATACAACGTGCAGTGTAGCATTTACACCAAGAGTAGTTGGAGAACATAGAATTTCAGTAAGTCATCGGAATGTTCCTGTGATTGGCAGTCCATTTAGCTGCAAAGTATATGATGTGACTGCTATTAAAGTGAAGGATGCTAAACATGGTGTTATTGGAATGCCTGTAACTTTCTTAGGTATTATTATTATAATTGAAGTAATTAAAATATAAAAAAAATACATCTATAAAGAAAAATATTTTTTGATTTCTTTCTTTTTCTTTTCTTTTTTTTTCTTAGTTGAGACTAGTCAGGCAGGACCAGGAAATCTAGAAGTGACGGTGAACGGAGGTCGTGTACCTACATCTGCTCAAGCTCAAGGACCACATACGTATGCAATATCATTCACGCCTCGTGAGCCAATCATACATACCGTGGATTTAAGATTTAATGGAGAGGATGTACCTGGTAGCCCCTTTAGTTGTCAAGTATATAATACTATTATTTTTTTCTTCTAAATTTGAAATATATATATATTACAATTATTTATTATTATTAAACATTAGGTGAGTGATACAGCAAAAGTGATAATAACAGAAGGACTTGAAAAAGTATCTGTAAATCGATTAACAACATTTACAATAGAAGCAGATATATCGTTAGGAACTCCTATTGTAGAAGTTCTCTCACCAACTAGAGAAAGCTTACCAATACATATTAAGCAAAGTGGTCATGGATGTTACACTGCAGGATTCACACCTAAAGATGTTGGTATGTAAATAAATAAATGATTAATAATCACAAACATATTTAAACAAAGAAATATATAAAAATTCTAGGCGATCATAGTGTTGAAGTGAAAATAAATGGATTACATATAGAAGGTAGCCCATTTTTAGTAAAAGCTTATAATGCTGATAAAGTAAAAGTAACAGATATAAATAGTGGTATCGTTGGTAAACCAGTTTTCTTTAGCAGTAAGTAATAGTTTTTATTTTATTTTGTGCACTGATTTATATATGTTATTGATTAATATTTTAATATTATTATATATATATTACATCTTTTCTTGCATTTTAATCTTAGTTAATGCTAGTCAAGCGGGTGCTGGTAATCTTGAAATTATTGTTGCTGTAAATGGTAAAAATGTACCGAATTACGTACAAAGCGAAGGAAATGCAAAATTCAGAGTTAATTTTAAACCACAAGAAGCTGCTGTACACAGTCTTAGTGTTCGATTTAATGGAGAACCTGTCCCAGGTATAGAATAAAAAATTCACAGTTGTATATTACGAAAAATTCAAATATATTTTTATTTTTAGGTTCACCATTCAGCTGTAAAGTAGTTGGTGCAGGTCAAGCTATAATTATTGGGCATAATCTAAAAATGGGAGCAGTAAAACAATTAATGTCTTTTATTGTGGATCCACAAGCTTTCTCAACAAATTGTGATGTAATCGTAACACCGCCATCAAACGTATCACTTCCTATTACAATAGAACCTGTAGATGGAAAATATAACATCAGTTTTGTTCCTGTGGAAGTGGGCAGACATAATATCAGTATATTAGTTGACAGTGAACATGTAAAAGGCTCTCCTTTTGCTTGTAATATTTATGATGTTACAAAGGTAATTTATTTGAAATGTTTGAATTTATAATTTAGTTAAATATTTTTTTATTTGTTTTATATTTATATAGGTACATGTATCGGGTCTTACGGAAGCATTGTTAGGTCAAGCTACAACATTTACTGTTGATGCTGCTGAAGCTGGTGAAGGCACATTAGAATTAGTGGTGAGCACAGAAAATAATACGGTTAAAGCCGAAGTAGTTGCTTGTGCTCGTGGATTATATGATGTAACATTTGTTCCACAAACCACTAGTACTCATTATGTTAATATCAGTTTCAATGATGATAATGTACCAGGTCTGTTAAGTATTTTAATGTTTCTCTTTTAAATTAGTTATTGATTAATAATCACGATAGTTAATAAAGTTAGTAACATTAAATTTATATCATTTATTAGGAAGTCCGTTTAAATGTCCAATTATTAGTACAATGTTAGATGGACCATCTATGATTCGAGTTGGAAATACAGCATATATGGACTTAGAAATGCCAGGATTAGAAGGGCCTGTTTCTGCAGAAGTTACAGGTAAAATTGTATTTCAAATTGTATTTAATCGTATTATTATATAATACATTTTGTAACATTCAATTATATATGTAATATAGGTCCTGATAGTATAATTATTCCATGCACATTGATGAAATTATCACCCAATTTATATCGAGTAGAAATTCGAACACGACAGGTCGGTACTTACAGCGTAATATTCAGTGACGGTCATAAAATGATTAGTTCTCAAACACTTCAAGCTTTCGATTCTGGAAAAGTAACAATTAAAGAAGTATCAGATGTAGTTTGTCATCGACCAGGGACCATTACAGGTATATAAAATATAAAATATAATTTTATATTTTATATTAATATTATATTAAATATTTAAATATTAAAATATAAAATATAAAATTTTGTTATAGTGGTTGTATCAAAAGAAGCTGGTCCTGGAAAATTAACTGTAAATGTACGTGCGGCTGGTGCTGATGTTGATAGTGTAATTAGAGAAGGAGAAAATGGTCAATATGATATAATTTTCCATCCTACACGAGCTGCTCCTCATAAAGTTCATATAAAATATAATGAAGTTCATATATTGGGTATAATATATTATCTATTTTTATTTAATTATTTTTTATTATTTTTAATTATATTATTTGCTATATCATTTTTTGTAGGAAGTCCATTAGATTTGACAGTTCGTGGTCCTACTGGAGGTAGAGAAGTTACTGCAACTGGATTAGGATTATACCAATCATGCGTTAATAAAGTAACATCATTTACTATTGAAACTTTAGGAAGTCCTGGAAAAGAATTTGATGTAGTAATCAGTGGACCACAAGGTAATGCAGTTCCAGTTCGATGTTACCAACATCGAGATGGAAATTTGCTTGCTGAGTTTACTACAAGTACTGTCGGTATGTAAAACAAAAATACAAACAATAACAATAATAATATGTATTTAATAATTAAAATATTTTGATTTTATCAGGTACTTATAAAATCGATGTTTTACAAGGTACAAAACCAGTTTTGGGTTCACCTTTTTTTTGTCAAGCTTTTGATGTTTCTAAAGTAAAACTACAAGAATTGGGACCAATGACAGTATCAGTACATGATCATATTGTTTTCAAGAGTATGCATTTTAAAATAATAAAATTAAAAATTAATTCTCAAAGTGAAATTATATATTATAAGTGTGATTATAAATTGTTATAGTAATAAAAACAGATGCTGGAATGGCAGATTTGGACGTAGTAGCAACAAGTCCATTAGGTCAAGAACTTCCATTACAAGTTACTCCACTTAACGATGGTGCTGAAATGGTTGAATTTTCTCCTAGTATACCTGGTACATACATGATTAATATTACATATGGTAAGTATACATATATACTTATGGATATATTATTATAAAATATTTAACTTTTATAAAAACTATATTTATTATATTATTTATAATTTTATATTTAGGTGGATATCCAATACCAGATAGTCCATTAGTATGTACAGTTGATGCAGCTGGTCAAGCTCGCGCAAAGGGAGAAGGTTTATTAAGTGGTCATGTAGATAAAACAGCGCATTTTATTGTCACTGGTACAAGAAGTCCGCCAGCAGTTCAGGTATTTATAAAAAAAATGTTTAATTTATTACATTACATTTTCTTAAATTTCATTTATATCGTTTTGTAGGTAGATGGGCCGGATAGTGTTTCGAAAGCAATTATTGAAGCAGGAGCTAATCCAGGTACTTGGAATGTGTCTTATATTCCTACTGAAGCTGGAGTATTCGATATTAGAATCGTTTCTGCTGGTCAACAACTTCCAGGATCTCCGTGGCATCCAAAAATCATAGATACAAGAAATCTTCGCGTAATCGGTTAATATTATTATTATTATAAGAATAATATTAATAAGTTTTGAAAAATATATTTTTTTTTTTTAAGGCGGCTGGCCAGCTGTATGTGATGATGTTGGACGACTAAAAATACATCCATCAAATAAAATTAGTTTTGACACTGCTGAAGCTGGACCTGGTGAACTTACTGGGAAAATAGGAGATCATACATTATCTTTTGAAATGACATCAAATAATAGATTGAAACTTATTCCACCAAAATTAAATGGTGGGGAATATCGTTTAGAAATATTCTTTAATGGTATATCTTTCCCAGGTGCTCCAAAATTAGTAATTGTTCAAGATTTAGAGGTAAGATTGAATTTATATTATAGTTAATTTAGAAAATTAATATCTCTTCTTATATTTAGACACCTATACAAGATACAAGTCGAGTTTTATTAAGAGGAAGAGGATTAACATCAGCAAAATGTGGAGAGGAAGTTAGTTTCACAATAGATGGTTCTCAGGCTGGTACAGGAACGCCAAAAGTTCAACTTTTTTCACCAACCAGCGAGCTTAATGTAATGTTACAACATTTAGGTAAATATATTGTTATTTTATTAATGTATAAATAAATAATTTTCTTCATTTTTTAAATTTTTATTTTTTTTAATTATGATTTTATATATAGGAGATAGCGTTTATCGAGCAAGTTATATACCATTAACTCCCGATCCTCTTTTAATGACTGTATCTTGGAATGGGAGACAATTGAAGGGTTGCCCTTTACAAATAAATGTAACAAACGCAGCTGATGCATCTCGAGTTATTTGTTCCGGAGATGGATTAAAGCATGGAATAGTCGGTCAAGAAATAAGAAGTTTTATAGATACAAGACGTGCAGGTCCTGGTATGTATTATAATTTCAAAATTTTATATTTATTTTTTATACAAATATATGTTAAAAATAAATATTTCTTGATATTTAGGTGAATTAACGGCCCATTGTGTTGGTCCGCATAAAGTAGCTTATTGTGAATTGTATGATCACGGTGATGCAACATTTACATTAAATGTAAAACCTCAAGAAGCTGGACGCCATGCACTAACAATTAAGTATGCTGGAGAACATGTTCCTGGTTCTCCTTTTACATTACGTGTTTCCGGAGCACCGGATGCTTCAAAGGTAATTTTTTTTAACTTTATTTTCATAAAGAATATTTTTTTTTCGATTAAAAATAATATATTTGAATCAAAAAAATAATTGAAAATAATTTATTTAATAATAGGTTCGAGTTTATGGACCAGGAATTGAACATGGAGTATTGGCAACGTTTCAATCACGATTCATTTGTGATACTCGTGGAGCAGGAGCTGGTCAACTTACGGTGAGAGTTCGTGGCCCTAAAGGAGCGTTTAGAGTAGAAATGCAAAGAGAAACTCAAAAGGATCGTATAATACTTTGTCGATATGATCCAACGGAACCAGGCGATTATAGAGTCGAAGTTCGTTGGGCAGGCGTTCTCGTACCTGGTTCTCCATTTCCTGTTAAAATTGTCGATACTCAAGATGAATTATTAATGTTGACACAGGTAATTAAAATAATAAAAATTCAAATAAATATTTAAAATAATAAAAAATTTTACATCTTTTTATTATTTCTAGAATGGAGATAATTATTCAACAGGACATCATACTATTGCCTCATGGCGTGGATCACAAGCTATATTATAAGGCCATTGCATATAAAGTTGTTATTATTTTGTATGAACTAATAATATATTTTCATAATATATAACGAATCTGTAACTTATCTAAAATGTTTGCAATAAAAAAATATTTTGACACAAATTCCTTATATATTATTTATTCTAAATAATATATAATATATATAAACCATAGAATAAATTTTGTTTTGTAAAAAATAAGAATTACTCCATTTGTAAAAATTATTATAATTAAATTTGCTATGACTTTTTTTTCTTTTCCAATTTACTAAGTTCTCTGAATACATGTTTCTTTAATTCTTTTTGTCTGCTGAGCTTTCGTGCTTCTGCAGCAGCAATTTGTGCTTGATGTGCTTCGATTCTTCGTTTAGTAGCTTCTTTAAGTTGTTTTTGTTTATAAGCATAATTAGTTTTAATCATTTTCATAAGTCTTGCTATATTTGTTTCTTTTGGTTCACGTACAACAGCCACTCTGCCATTTTTAAAGTTTGGTTTGTATTTATTAGAACTTGGCGTTAATTTTGGTTTATCTCGATACGGAAGTTCTCTTTGTAAGCTTCGAGGAATAGACAAAGGTTTAAATACTTTTGCTGCTCTTTCAATAGGAGTATACATAGAATCTTTATTAGCACGGATATGAATATTTTTTTCTCTTTTTAACTGCCCAGTTGTTTTCATTCCTTGCCATTGATTTTTTTCTTCAGGAGGTAATAAAAGTGATGTAACGGGATTATAAAATTTTGGAACATCAACTTTATACCAAGTACGACAAAAAACGATATCACTCAAAAGTATTTTATCTTCAAATGTCGCACGGAAACATCCTTCTGGCTTCGAAACGGCTTTTTTTATTTGACCGCGTATTCCGGATACAGTTTTTATTTTAGCACCTTCAAATTTTGCAACTTCAAGTGGTGAGTTAAACATATCCTTTATAAAAGCTGTTTTTTTATAAATTTTCATTGGAACACCAGTAAGCTTCAATTTCTTCATAATCTGAGTACTTTTGTCCATTTCTACAATAGAACCAGTTGCTGCTATTCTAAAACCTGGTATTCTAGTTGCAACATCTTGAACTGCTAAGATTCCTGTACCTTGTGGTGTAATAGGACCCCAGAAATGTGCCATACAAGCAACATGTTCTGGAGTATATTTTAACATTCTATTTCTCAAATTATCTTCTAACTTAGAGAAGATTGGTAATGTTTGAAATCTACGCCAGCCTACAGAAAGTATAAGCGGGTCTTTACTTTTTAGAATCTTCGAATACCACCGATGTTTTTTTATTCTTGTTTGTACATATCCTATGTTTTCTTCACCATGTAAAAGACCTCCAATAATTAATGGATATGTGGGGTCTAAATGAGTAATAAGTTCGCACGGTACAGTTTCAATCTCAACACGTACATACATGCCTGGACGATAACCTTCCAACTGTACCCTTATATTATCATCTATACCCTCAAATTCCGATTTATTTAGATTTGCTTGTCTTTCAACTTCAAGTTTTAACTCATCATAATATGTTTTAGTTTCACTGTTATCATATTCTAAATCAAATTGTTCTTTCAATTTTTTCTTTTTTTCCAAAAGCTTTTTCTTTTCTTCTATTTCATCTATTTTTGATTCTTTTGCTATTTTTGTTTCATGTTTCTCTCCAGTTTCTAAATCTTCGAAATCTCCATATAATTCTTCATCGTTTATGTCATCTAATTTTAAAAGTTCTTCTGCATCTTCAGACTCTTTCCATTTTCCAGTTACAAAACGATTCATTACAAGCATTTTATTTTCTTCATTCAACCAATCTCTTTGAGTTTCAGGAAAAAATATACATTCCTCTTGATTTTGTAACTCTCGTAATTGTATTTTTTGTTTTTGTTGTTCTTGAACTACTCGAAAGATACCACCTATTTCATTATCTTCCTGTTCGACATTTTCCACTTTTTCATCTTCCATTTCTGTATAATTTCGATCAAATACTCCATAAACAATTTTCATAAGATTTTTATTATTCCGCTGACGATCTTCAAACGTTTGTCTAGCTTTTTCAATAAGATTTGTCTTCCATTTTATTTCATTTTCAATTTCTTCTTCATCCTCGATCTCTTCATCTTCTTCCATATTATCAATCTCAATATCATTTTCTTTTCGTTCGGATACCTCATGTCGAAATTTAATTTCCTCTTCTGAATTGTCCATTTCTAATCCATCTCGTGAATCTTCATCACTAAGTTCATCAAAACTTTCATCTTCATTATTTATTTCTTTTTTTATTTTAAATGAATCTGAATTTAATTGATCCAGAGTTTCTTTAATCTTATTATTTATTAAAATATCCGATTCTTTGCTAAGAGAATGATAAATATTTATATCATTTGAATTTTCTTTTATGATAGATATATCATTCTCTAAATTATTTGAAGAATTTTTTTTCCTTTTAACATTTTGAGATAAATAGATTTTATTTTTTCTCTTAATACCCTTCTTTTCATACATCTCTTTGATTTTGTTTTCATTTTCTTCATTTAATTTTATATTTTCAATATCATCATCATTCTCATCTTCATTTATTTGCTCTTGATCGCTATTTATTTCATCATCTTCATCTTCTTGATCACTATCATCTGACATGTCGGAAGATTTTTCTAACAATTCAGAATCAGGGAATAAAACTTTTCTCCTAACTCTGCCTTTATCAATGATAGTTTCTTCTCTATAACTGTTCAGATCTTCATTTAAATCTTGTGGTTTTATTGGAATAGCATTACTAAATAATTGTAATTCACTGTGTTGTAATTTTTGATCTAATGTTTCTTGGGTATCCATTAAGGCTCCAATCAAACCTGTTTCTTGTTCTTGATAAGAGTGACTACCACCTAATTCAACATAAACAGCATCTTTATCATATACTATACCACCAACACCAGAAAATGGTGCATAAATTAATCGTTCCTTTTCTACTAATGCTCGTTTTTTTAATTCTTCTGGCAAAGGACATGGATCTGGTAAGAAAGTAATATCTTTAATTTTTAAATCTCCACAGCCAGGAATATGTATAGATGTTTCTTTGTTTAGTGGAATTCCTCTTACATATCTATAAATATTACATATAAAATATAAGATTTATATTGAAAATTTGAAATATATAAAACATAATATAAATTTTTACATACCCATATAAACTTATTGTCCTATCAATTTTTGGATTTTGTCTAATTAATTCTGGAGATGTTAAATCTTCTACTCTATCAGCTAGAATATAAGAATGCATGTTACGCCAAGTTAATGGCCTAAATTTCATAACAGAAATAAATCTAGCTAAATTTTTTATTTCTGTACGTAAATATTCTCCATGAATTAATCCAGATAGATAAAATAATTTTGCTCCAGCATAAACTTCTGTCCAAAATCTCTGTTTCAATGTCTTTTTTATCCTTTTTAATTGCTTTGCATTTTTTATTAAATCTAAGTGAGTTAAAATACCCATGATTCTAGGCATACCATGAACCTGACAAATATTTAAAAATTCAAATATTTCCATCTCAAAACCAAAAGATGCATCTATTAAAAGTAATACTAGATCTGCTATTTTAGCAATGTCTATCATACTGTTTATATCATTGTTGCATTCTATAAATGTAATTCTTCTTTTTTTGCCAGAAACAATAGTAACAGGACCAAGAATATTAGTCAATGGTTGCTTTACATAACTTTTAATAAGACATTGAATTACTAAAGATTTTCCAACTTTTGGAGGACCAACAACAGCGACTAAAATAGGAGGTGGTTCAAGAGGTGTTCTATCAACCAATGGTATATGTTGTTTCTTTGTTTCAATATCTTGTTTTCGTCTAAACCGTCTTTCCGCTTTAATGGCAGAATTAAATGTAAATGCTTTTGGATTTTTTTGTTTATCGGTAAGTTCTTGAACATGTTCTTTCTTTTCTTTTAACTTCGACCGCCGTTTTGTCGACATTGCTAAATATCTTTAAATCTAACAATATATCTTCAGAAGTAGTACCTCACGTCGTAATTCTTATATAATACTGTAAATAATGCTATATTAATTATATTATTATAATTATTTCGTAATTGCAGATTTCACTTTAATGTTAAGGTTATGTTAAGGTACACTCTTACTTAAGTATTTACTTTCGATTGGCAACTTACCAGCATTGCACTTAAATTTTTCATATATATTAATATATATTAACAAGATGCAATATTTAAAAATATTTCAGTATTAAAATATTATATAATTAATTTAATAATGAATAAATAATATAATTTGCAATAGAACATTAATAATATAGACAAGCGTTTATCACGTGGTGACTATGAAAACTGACATTTATTATAGAATAACATTATTTATAGTCTTGTTTATTATAAAGAGATTATAAAAATTATAATTTGTGAATAAAATAATATAATATTTTCTAATCATTTGTTAATAAAATGTTACAATAATAATTAGAAAAATTTATTATATTATTGAAAAATATTTTATAAAATTTCACTTAGTACCATCTTTTTACCGCTAGATGGTTTTAGTATTCTGTTTTGATATAATATTAAATTTTATTTTTATTTAATGAAATTTTTCAAAGAATTTTATGAATGAAGATCTGAAAATTTTTATAGATAGAATTGTTGAATCATTTGAAAACATAAAAGAAAGATCAGGGAGTTTATATATTAGAACGGAATATCATTCATGTTATCGTTATTTCCCTTGGGTCAGACGGTTCTAGATTTCGATTGAAAAGTCATCGATCAAAGGTATCTTAATTCATACAATGGCCGATGATGTAAAATTTGGAGATATGATCGATCGTTGTTCAGCGTTCGGGGCAATGAGCTGGTTGCACCGAATGCAACACTACATCACTCTATGAAAGTAAAAATGAACAAAATTAAGAATGAAAAAATTAAGATTAAAAAGAAGTATACCACGATTGTTCCGGTCTGTCAAATCGGTTCGTGACAGCTGTCATCTATGAAAATCACGCCTAAAAAAATTGTTTAATATACAACCGCAGATTTACGACGGTTTGCACAGCACTTGTTTTCAATTGAGATATTTTGAACCACAACGAATTACTGTGACGATTGGGGTGGCTTTTAAATGGAAGTTTAATTTTAGGGTGTGCACATTTCTATTCAACTTCACAAATGTATATATTCATTATATCAAGTTAATTAAGTTATATTTTTCCATCTTTCCTTAATTATTGATGAAAATGTACAATGTTTTTTCTTGAAGATTAACGTTTTCACTGTATACGAGAATCAATTTAATTGAAATTAGATCGAAGACATGAGAAAGCAATTGCGAATTAATTTTTGGTTAGAAATTGAATTTAACTCGATGGATCTGTAATTTGAGTTGGACAACAGTTAATCGAGGATTTGATTAATTGTGAAAGGCAAGTCATAGTATGGCACAGATGGTATCGAACGACGTACTCTATGACTTGTCGAATTTTCCGATATTAGAATTTTAGACATTATTCTATGATAAACTTTGCTCGAATTACTCGTTAAAGAGAGAGAGAGAGAGAGAGAGAGAGAGAGAGAGAGAGAGAGAGAGAGAGAGAGAGAGAGAGAGAGAAGAAAAAGAAAAAAAGATAAAAGAAATATAAAAAAAAAGAAAGCAAGATAAAATTGAACTAGGCTATATATAAAATCGAAGGAATGGCATGGTATATATAAAGAAAAACAATTAAAAAGATTTGCAAGAATAAATGTGTCACAGTATAGTATAATAATGCGTATAATAAATAAAATCATAGAGACTGATATTTCTCATTCTAGACCAACCGTCTAGTAATGTGATCGCCAATAAATTCACGCGGATGTGTAGAAATGATGTAAAGTAATCGGCAATAAATTCATATTTCCGATCAGACAGAAGAACGGTACCAACAAATCGTAAAGCAATCGAACACGCGGGCTGGCATATGCGCACGCGTTGCTTCGAACTTAAGTATTCTGAACAATATCAGCCAATTATCGAACGATTGTGTCGCGGCGCCAACTGTCAATGTCGATGGTCAACTAGTCGATCAGAGGAGGGAGTGACCACTGGTCGAATCGATACGCGCGGTCCATCACCCTTCGTTCTGAATTTCGAACCTTTGTTTTTGCAAGAAAGATCATACTGGACAAGAGCGTCTAGTCGATTACGTTCATCCACGAATGCGACTAATTTTATGCGTGTTTGTTTTACACCAAACGTTCGTTGTTTATCCAAGAGATGGACCGACCATCGGACAAATCCACTCGACGATTTCGCGCGCATACATCGATTGAAATTATGAATATAAATATTTGTAGGTTAGATCAAAACGCATAAAAGAAACAAATTTCTTTCTTTCTTAAAATGATTCCTATTAGTTTCGTTTGTTCAGATAGAATGTCTTATCTGAATCGAGGCACAATCCTTTCGAAAAGGCAAACGTAGCAATGTAAAGAAGAAACGTGAATGGTAGGTTACAGTAGGTTCAAACTTGAGACACACGCACGTACGTGGTCAACGAGATTCGCGGCACGCGACTTCACGTGCGCAAGTCGTGTGCAGACCGGAAACAGCAATCAAATATGTACTTTGCTTTCGATTCCGATACCATTCTATCACAAAACGATTCGAAGCATCGCACTCATATTTCTTATAAACACGAGTTAAATTTTTTAATAAATCATACATGTGATGATCTTCGAAATAAATACACGAAGGGGAAAAAAATAAAAAAATTGATATTAAAATTTGAGATTTCGGAAATCAAGAACGAGATCGTTCAATTTTGATAAAAAAAAAAGATTGACGAATCATAATTTAGTTGGATTTGTTCCCATAAACTATCATAGACGGCCACCTCCTCACCGATAATCATGCGATTGCCGCGTGAGAAAGTTCTCTCGTAATCGCACCCTCGTAGTCAACCACCCTCCTCTATAAGTTGGTAAGTTACTAACACACTACAACTAATCGCGAATTCGAGAAACGTATAACGAGAGAAACAATTTTGACTTATAATCGATCTCGCTAATTTTTTCGATAAATTTCAATTTTCTTCAATTCAGTGCCCGTTGTACACATAGACAGATATAACAGGTACAATATATTCGCTCGAAGCAAAAATAGGAAATGTAATCGATGGTGCGATAGTTGCAGATTTCGCGAAATCTTTCATCGACATAGACGAGGGTAGCACAGCGTGCGACCAGCTAAGCGCCACGAGCGTTCCCACGAAAATCGTCCCTTCTGATCACCACTTTCCTCCCCCTTGATGTCTCGCTCTCTTTCGTCCTATATCCCCCTATACCCTTCACGGAACATAGGGTTCGAAATAGAGGGAGAAAAAGAGAGCGGCGGCCGGTTTTCACCTTGCGATCGAGAAGCAGAGAACAGAGAAGTTTCCCCCTCTCAAAGGAGGCGCGGCACACCTTCGTCCCCCACCATTGGACCTACCATTGGGCCGAGGGACGAAACGGGGCACGCGGTCGTGTGTCGTCCCCAAGTCCTCCCGCACACGACATACGTCGGCCGCCACGCGACCAGTGCACACGCCTGTGAGTGGTGCGCGTTTCGCAACACCGTCTAACCTATCGCGAGTCTGTTTCGCGCGCGTAATACACGCGACCGCGAACCTCCTCGGGAAGCCGCGGCACGTGAACGCGATCAACTTCCAACGAACGATAACAGTTACTTATTCTCACGTGATTCCACTCTCCAGTTCTCCACCTTACTTCTTCTTTCCTCTTACGAGTTTCTTTAACGATATATGTCCGTCAATTATGGATCGAAATATTCGAACGTCCGTTTGATCTGCGCTTCTTTTTTTTTTTTTTTTTTTTTTTTACCAACATCTTTTATACTCTTGAAAGTGAAAGTGTGTCGACAATTGTTAAGGAAAGGAAAAATGTGGAGGGTAGTGGTCGCACGATCGGACGAGAATAGCACGTTGCTGTCGTCGGAGATTGGCTCCGGCCCGGTCGCTCCGAATCACATTTCTACCCTCTCTGGGCCACCGTCCGGCCATCATCATCATCACTGGGGCTATCCACCGCCGCCCCATCCATCTTATCAGCCGCAACATTCCGACGTATCGTCACGGCATCATCACGATCCCCGCCTGCCTCACGACCTTAGGCACCCGGCCACCGCCGATCTCAGGCCTCAAGAGATCAGGCACGAGATGCACAGGCCTGACCTAAGACATCAGTCGGCGGCGGAGATGCAGCGGCATCAACCGTCCGAGTTGCACAGGCCGGAAATGGCGAGGCATCATCAGGATTTGATGAGGCCGGACATGGCCACGGAAATTAGATCTAGTCACGAGTTCCCGGATCTCAAGATGGACGTCGCGGATATTAGGAATCAGGAGAGCGGGCAACAGCAGCAACAAGCGTCGCAACAGGGTCAAGCTCATCAACAGAGAAGTCTGAAAAGAACTATGAGCGATTCCGATTGCGACGACGTGTTCTCCGAGGAGAGCGGCAAAGAGCCGTGAGTAAACGTTCAGTATGTTCAACCGAGCAATCAAGGTTTGATTGCTTTTTTTCGTAAGGGAAAAAAAGCAAGCCTTGATCGGAAAAGTAAATTGATCGTAAATATAATATGTTATTTTTCATTGTTCTGTTCTACACAGTTGTAATTCACCGGGAGGCGATTCCTGCCAGCACGCGTCGCGAAAGCGAAGAAGAGGAATGATCGAGAAGAAACGTCGCGATAGAATAAACGCGTCTCTCGGTGAGCTTCGTAGATTAGTACCGGCAGCGGCCAGGGATCCTCATAGCGGGAAATTGGAGAAAGCAGAGATTTTGCAGCTTACCGTCGAACATTTGCGAACGCTTCGAAACAAAGGTGAGTGTTTGTGAAAAGAAGAAAAAAATCTTCGTCAAATTGTATCGAAACTATATGCATCCGAGAAACGCACCATCTTTTCCTAATTATTACCGACGGACACCTGTTGACCGTAGGCACGACGCTTAACAATCGTGCGACTCGAGAAACCATCCGTCTTAAACCGCGAAAACGATTTACGATTCTTTACGCTTTACGAATGATTAATATCGCGATCGATTAATTCGAACGCAAATTCGCAAAAAAGAAAATTATTATTCGCAAAGGCACGCGTGTCTCGCGAGATAAGGGAAGATAAGTAACGGGAAGGGAAGAGGTGAACGAGATATCGTTGGAGAGAAGCAGGTGCTGGAGCCGAATCCGAGCGGAGATCCTGTGGGAAGCGCAGGAAGTCAACGACTCTTCCGAAGTGGTGTTCCCACGATTGGTGGCGAGTTAGTGGTGGGGTGTCCCACCCTTCGTGAAGGAGGGCACCACGGTCGGGGCAGATGTCGAACCCTGTGGGAAACCGACTCTCGTTTTATATCTACGCGCTTACACGCACACACGTCTGAAATATACCTACTCCGCTGCCTATCCATGTTTACCGATCAACAATCGCCTCTCTCTTTAAACATTCTTCTCTCCAAAATTCTATCTCCCTCCTTTCCATGACATAATCATATTTCTATCATCACAATAAATATATATATACACAATCGATGAAACAAATCGTTAATATAAAATCTTTGGATAACATTTCCATTTAAAGATCCGTGTAATATGCTCCTCGTGATCTATACAGGGGTGTAAGCGATTCCCACGCTACCTGTCCTATCCCGTGCAGGGTGACGAATCCGTGGAACCCTACTTGCCAGCTCTCCCTCTTTCCCAGATCTTTCGTTGCAATTAAATGGCGTCACGAATATGAGAAGTCAAATCGATGATAGTTTCGTGTGATAATTTTGCAGGGCCGGAGGGGTACGACAGCACGAAATTGGCGATGGATTATCACGCGGTCGGTTGGGGGGAATGCGCAGCCGAGGTTGGCCGCTACCTGGTCACCATGGAGGGCCTCGACGAGAGAGATCCACTGAGGCTACGATTGCTCTCCCACCTGCAGAGCTTTCACCGTGAGCATCATCCACCGTCGGCGACGGTCCCTCCGCCGGTGACCAGCTTGAGCTCGACCTCGACCAGCACCAACTACGAGACGGGGAGCACGGTTTCCGCTGGGATGCCAGCTGGAACAGGGGCGATGCCACCGCTTCTGGGTGGAAGCGCTCTCGGATGGGGCCAGTATCCGGGCCAATATCCTCAACAGCAACACGGAAAACCTTACAGACCGTGGGGCGCCGAATTGGCCTATTAACTTTCATGACTTTTCTCCATATTTCTTTTCTCAATTCGCGAAAATTTTCATTATCCGTAAGCTTCTTTAGTTTCTCGACGATTCAATGTTAAACTTTCAACGAAACCAATTACTCGTATTGTCGAGGGATAAATATTCTCTACTATTTTCCAACTCGACGAGAATATTTCGAAGATTTTATTACGATATATGATAGAAGAGCGAGTAGTGAATTTAAAAATTATTTATTATTCGACTCGTCGAATTTTTCGAACGAACGAATTATTTTGTACAGTGTGTATATATATATATATGATTATATTATTGTAAATAATAGAAAGTGATCGAGCTCGTACTTTCTCCATATTTCTATTTTTTGTATCCTTTTCTTTTTGTATCGTCGTAACGAATCGCAATTTGATCGTTTAATAAAAATCGATTCGAAAAAGTGCCATTAAACGTATCATTGCGTACGTTTTATATATATATATATATATATATATGTGTGTGTGTGTGTGTGAAAAAAAGCGCTCAGATATTTTTGCAATAAGATTTTGTAATAAAATAGAGATTACGAGAAACGAAACAATCATATTCATTGCATCCAATCTCTTCTCTCTTTACAGCATTTCTTAACGAAATCGATCGTTTCTTATTCGATACTTTGAATAAATTAATCAATACAATTAATAATAAGTATCAATGTTTTCACGCTCGTACTATTTTTATTCTCATTTATTTATCTATCCTCCGCTTTTTCCTCCATAATGTCCGTAATGAGAAATTTTGCCGACCATTCTTATGCAAACGTTTAGTTTTGCAGCTTGCAGAGAATGAGAATGAGAAACAAAATACGCATCCCAGCGTTATTCCTCGAACCAGTTTTGCGACCAGTTAAACCTTTCGTTAGAGAATACATTGGCAAAATGGGAAATTCGCGGGGCTTTTAACGATCGATGGGAACAATTAGCCGTTGCTGGTTTTTACAAATATTTTAAAAAGCTACCTAGGGAACCTAATTATCGTTAGGGAAGAGGAAGAATGGTGCGTGGGCACGTGGCCATTGTTCGAATACCGAGTTCACCTCTTCCAACCCTTTGCAGCCGTGTGTAACAACTCAAAATTCATCCGTTTCCATGGAGAACGTTGTTACTCGTGTATTTTTACGTAGGCACTTTCTTTACCCTTTAAGAAACTTGTTCGATCGTTAGATACTAGGTGACTAAAATCGATCGTAAAAGTACATTATACACACGCAAGAATGTGTATATATATATATATATATATTACCCCTTTGATCGTGACTACTGTAACTGCAACTTGAAATTGAACGGCATATATTATACTTATTTATATACACATAATATAGGTGATGTTATCGCAAACGAAGGGAAACCGAAGTTTATATAACTGTATTACCGACAGAAGTTGCAAGAACATCGATAATCCTCGAGAAAATTATTTTATTTATACGACATTCGCATCCGTTAAAAAGTCACAGCCTCGTCGAACATACGTTACATTAAAAGAATCGTGACTCGTTCATATATCTATGTACATATCGCACATATCGTATAATTATTATATATACATAATATATTCATGTGATTTTTCTATATACATATCGTGTAGAAATCCTATATCCTAAAATCATAGTTTTCGAAAAATATTTTACGAAAAAACCGAATAAAATGATTCGATACAATCAATTTTTTTTAATTATAAAAATTATGCAATTTGAGAACAATATTGTGAGAAAATATATGAGTATAATATTATATTATATACCTTGCATTCGTTGCAATGCACTTTAGCGTATATAGTATGTACTCTGTATTATTTTTAAACAGTGAAATTTTCAAAATTAAATCTATTCTACAACAGTGATATTTCTATGTACATCGTGTGAGAAAATATAATATTTTCACGGAAAATATTTTCAACGACGAATATCTTAATATCTTAAAATCACCTCGATGGTAACAGATTATCGACAGATCATTCGTATATACATACATTCGTGTACACGCATCGATAGTTTTTAAAACAATAGGAAAAGATAAGAAACGTTCTTTCCTTTCTGCACTTTTCCCCTTTTCACCCTTATGATTTAACGATTAAAGTACCAAGTCAAATTGAGATTAAAATAAATAAGTAAGTACTAAGCAAAAAAACTAACTGATACATGAATCATGATATACATATAATCCCTCTTTGAAAAACTGATAGAACTATGTATATCATCCTTTTTTCATGTTTTATATATTCAATATCATAAACGAAAATACCTATATAATAAACTTAATTTAGAATATGTGCATATTTATAATAGTATAATATTTTGAAAAACGCATTAACCTATTACGAAAAAATATAACCTCTTAAACGGTTCGTTGCATTAATCGTTATTTAAAAGAAAGTATCTTATTTACGTTTGATTGAAAAGAATATGGTCCTTTATGATCCTCTCAAAAGAATCTTTATGAAAATATATATATCTCAAAAAATAATTAAACGCATTCGATTATTTTATAAAATGGATCGCGAAACGTCTTCGATGTTTCTCGTCGATCTTTTCACAGTAGATACATACTTTTGAGATGATATCTCGAAGTTATATCGGTATTTAAAAAAAAAATAAAATAAAATAAAATAAAAATAATTATATGGATGAAATATTCATCGTAACATCGTATATGTTAGATCATCATTTCGTTTTCTATGTTTTCGTTACGTTGATTTTCTTCGTATTCGTCGCAATAACAACACATCGAAACGCTGTCTTCAGAATTATCGGCAACATAAGTTGTGAATGTGTCGATACTTTTCGTATCCAGAGATAATAAAGACCATGAAAGAGATTCTGTTTCGTATTCCGGTATAGTCGAGTGCCAAGAACTCAAATTTCGTGACTTTTTTGCCTTGCGACTTTTCGTCGATAATTTCTTGATAGCCTGCAAATTGAAGCAACAGCTTGCGATATACATACACGTACTAGCATATATATATATATATATATATATATATATATATATATATACTTTTTTTAATAAGTGAACGATGAAAAGAGAATCGTTGAATAGTGTAAGTATCAATAAAAAAAATGATTATGGAAAAATATAGCTGTTTTAAAATAAAAGTAATATTTAAAAGTCAAAGTCATTAAACATTTCGAAGCGATTCGATATGCAATAGTGAATATATGTATGTATACATATATTTAGGAAACAAAGCATATGTTCATGCAAGTTAGATATTTGCACGAATCAATGTTTAGAAGGGCAAAATAATAACGAAAAATTTACGTAATCACAATGTAAAAAAAAAAAATACATATTTTTAATGAGCGCATAAAAAAATTTAATGAAGAAAAAAAAATAGTTAAATGAGAAGCGGACTTATCGATGTAATAACTTGATCAAAATTGATATTTAATCAAAATAATAAGAAATAGTGACCAAGTTAACATTATGATATGCGAGGCTAAAGAAATTAGGTCGGCCAATGCGCCAGAAACGTGCGTGCATGCGTGTGTACAATAGAATTGGGAAAAGGATAATTGTCATTGTCTTACCCTAAGTAGTCTCCGACCAGATTTGCTTAATAATTTTCTCAACATATCGATGTTAAGCTCTCGACTATATTTCGATGCTATCCGAATTTTGACAGAAAAATTGAATGCGACGAATGTAAAATTGATTTTTGACCAATGTGAACTCTCACCGTGCCAACGATTCGGTTAGATGCGCACGCCTCGGCGTCACGCGACCAAATACCGCTCCGAGTCAGTATACCGTTCTATTTATCAACTTTGCCCGATCTTATCGTACCACACCGTACAAACTTTTCTATCCCCACTCTAATACACACTATGTATTACTATATATTATTTTCGAATAGAATCGCGTTTATAAGTGTATATACTTATGAAAAGAAAGAAATCAAAAAAAGAGAATCAAGTAACTTATATACTTTCATTAATTCTCTTTTTCTAACAAATACATACATACATTATTTTTTTGGAAATTAAAATATTTCAAAATTTCTTTTGTATATATTTTTATATGAAGAAAAAAAATTTTTTTTTTTTTTCTTATTCGATATACAAAATATCGATAAAAACGCAAATTATATATAAAAAGCGCGTAATATATTTGCAAATTGATCGCAAGATCGATTTCAAATTTACAAAAAATAATTTAATATAAACTTCTATTTTTTAACTTCTAAATTTTTATATTTATATGACAAATTTATATTCGGGATATTTAAGAAGTAATTTTGATATTATAAGAAGTAATCACATTTCGTATTGTTATCAAGATTTTTTTTAAATAAGAAATAAAGAAAATCTGTTACTTACAAATAAGTATGTAAGCGATTGTTCATCATGATAATCGCATAAGCAAGATCCATATAATTAAAATTCGAAAACAATGAATATCAAAATAGAAGTGACAAGAAAGAAAGAGATAGTTAAAGAAGGGAGGTGTTCATTGAAAAGTTGAAGGGTGATCGGCGCGTGGCATGGTCGCGTGTACGCATGCGCATACGCGAAACTAGGAGCAATACGTAGTACTATATATGCACGTGCGCGACGTAACGCGTGTGAGCGAAGTTGTTCTCACGCAGCGACACGCGTCCACCATCTCCCTAATGCGTGCGCCACGTGCCATCTCGATGCACTTACGGAAAACTCATAATTGTCATAACATTCGAACTAAGCTCGCTTAAAAGAACGCCAATACCGGCTACTCGATACTTGCAAAAGTACCCTTCTTTTTCTTTTTTTGAGATAAATGGCTACTTTCTTTATCCATAACTTCGTAATATCATTCTATCTATGATATTTGCGTTTACTATTTTCAATCGTCAAACGAAAATTTTTTCGATTATAAAGCATCGATTTTCAAATGCTATTCTGCGAAAAAATAAGGAAATAAAATATTAAAAAATTTAAAATCATTCAGATATCAAACAAAGATAAACATACAATAATTATAAGATTATATCATGTGTTATATATTTGACATCATCGTTTCAACTGATGATATTATATCAAGATTGTTTGATCGAAACTAAACATTTGTAAAAAAAAAAAAAAAAATAAATAAAAACAATTCTTCGGAAAAAACTTTTATATTTTATATTTTCTTGAAAGAAAACAAAGAAAGAGAGACTAGTGATTTTGATTAAATAAGAAAGAGCGTAATAATTTTTGAGGGAAACAATTGCCGATAGCGATAGAGTAACGAGCGACGCGTGCCATGTCACGTGTCCTACAAAGCGCACGCTCAAACATTATATTACACATAGTATATAGGAGGTGGTGCGCGTAAAATAAGTCTCGACTAATTGCGTCGACTGTTCCATTAGAGATTAAACTTCAAACGAGGTTTGGTCAGATTCGTTCGGTTAATTAAGACGGCTCACCCAAGTATAACTCTACTTTTCATGCTTTTCATAGAAAAAGAAAAATAACATCGAATATCCCATAATCGCCACATCATGCCGAAAATCACGAATGTGTCTATTGTCTGCCCACTTTGTAATCGATTTAACAAAGTATCTACATTATCCAAACAAATGCGCAAAATAAACGTGCATTATTTCCCAACAAAAATGGAAATTTGTTCGTTCTTCTAATAAGGATCAAACATTGCAATAGTGGTTATTTATTTTAATCCGCCATATAAATTAAAGAGATAATCGGAAATTTTATTATATTTATTAATAATATTTAAAATTGTTCTTTTCACAGCGCCATATATTGCTTAAGTATTCCATTGTATCAATCTGATTTTTTAAAAATTATACATCAAACATTTTTAACGATAATCTTTTTTTTTTATGTCAATCATTCGATTTTAACTTGCATATGATTTTAATCTTCCATAATATTGTTTGATTATAAGAAATGTAATAATTCGATATAAAATTTTCAAGCTAAAAAAAAAAAATAAAAGATTCAAGTTATAAAAATAAACAATATACATACTTTTATTCGGATAGCTTCACAAAAATTATTTACATAGAAAAATTTAATGGGGGAAAAAAATTACTTCGAATAAATTCAATAACTTCGTATAAATATAAATAACATTTTGATTCTTACTTCGTACATTTTTTTTTAAACATAAAAATAACTTATTTATCATATTCCACAGTATGTACACTTCGATGTAAATCATAATAATAAAAAATTTCACATATTTTTTATGAAATATAAAAATACTTATGATATGTATATCAACAAGTAATAAAATTTTAAGAGTCGAGAAGAGGTTCGTTTAACTTGTCCGCATCATATGGTATATTTCTCTTGTTGCCCGGTAATAACATTGGCACTATTTTAACACGAAGTTCATACAGAAAGAAATCCTGGCAAAAATGATAAAAATCGTTCCTGGTAGAAATAATACCGAGACGTGCCATTTCTTTCATTAGGGCAAACAATTCGTCTTCATAATCCAAGTACGATTTACACTTCATAATAAACTTCGTTACGTTCGATAATTGGTGTATAAATTTTTCGGAGGCCAATCTTGTTTCCAACTTAAATCTCGGTTCCATATGTTTCCATAAATATTTGTAAAGACGATCGGTGATCCACGGTTGAGGGCGAGGTAGTCGGGGTGGTTTATATTTCTGCCCATTCACCAAGAAAGCTCTATGAATTTGTTTCGTTGAATGATCTTGCGTTTTTAATGTTTGCAACTTTTTGTCTCTTCCAAATTCTTTTTTTCTTCCTTGGAAAAATGATTTTTTTTCAGGTTTCACCTTATTCGTTTCCATGCTAGCCATTTCCTTTTCTTTCACCTTTTCTAATTCTCGCCTTATCTCTTCTACTTTTTCTTTATCGCAAAGAATCTGCGATGCCGGCAGTGCATCATTCGGTGTCAAAAAGTTTCTAATACTCCTTTGTCCCTTTGAAACATTGTTATCTTTGTCAATACGAGATCGAATCACCGATGACATAAAATTTTTAGTTTTACTCGCTACTTTATTATTTTCTCCAACTTTTTGCTTCTTATTATCAGACAAAAATGATTTGTTTGCAATGGATCCTCGTTTTGTTGATTTGTTCTCAATTTCTTTCGATTCGGAAGTAGTAGATAAGTTTGATTCATTAAAAATTTTGCTTTGTCTCTTTAAATACGTATCCACCCGTTTATTTTGCAATTTGCCCAAGCGATTGTTTTCCTGTTCTTTTGAAATATTTCTATCTTCAATGTGCTTTTTAATCATTGATGGCATTAAATTTTCAGATTTATCTGATTCTTCGTTACGATTTTTCTCAATTGTTTGTTTCTCATTATCAGAAAAGGATGATATGTTTGCAATAGATGTTTTTTTTGTCGATTTATTTTCATCTGATTCAATTTCAAAACTAGAAGATAAATCTGACTCGTCGAAAATTTTGTTTTGTATTTTCAAATACGTATCCACCGATTTTTGTAATTTGTTCGAGCTTTCTTGTTTTTTTGAAATATTATTATCTTCGATATGCGTTCCGATCACCGATGATATTAAATCTGTAGATTTATTTAATGCTTCGTCATGATTTTTCCCAATTTTTTGTTTCTTATTATCAAGTAAGAATGACGCGTTTGCAGTTGCCATTTTCACTGATTTCTTTTCAATTTCTTCTAATTCAATTTCAGAAGTATTAGATAAATCTAATTCATCAAAAATTTTGCTTTGTCTCTTCGAATATGTATCCATTGATTCTTTTTGCAATTTGTTCGAATTTCTCTGTTCATTTGAAATATTTTTACTATTTCTTCCGATTATCGATGACGTTAAATCTTCAGATTTATTTGACGCTTCGTTTTGATGATTTTTCTCGATTTCTATATTAATTTCAGAAGTGGATAAATCTGATTGCTTGTAATTTTCATCGAAACTTTCGTTTTGTTTTTTCAAATACTTTAGCACCGATTTTTTTTGCGATTTGTTTGTATTATTACTTTTCGTCATATCTTCCCTATCTTCAATTACGTTTTCTCCGATTTTATCCACTTCTATTCTATTTAAAGTCTTAGAAATTTGTTGCGTTGTATTTTTAACTTCTTCTTGTTCAATTCTACTCACAGACGGAGAAATTGAAGGATCTTGCAATTTATGTAAACGACTACTTCTTCGTAAACTTTTATTTTCAGATGAATCAATTTTTGTCGCTTTTTTCACTAAAGATAATTGCTTTCTTATATTATTCAAATTCTTGTTTTTCGCAATATCTTCGATTTCTTTTTCTGAATCATGTAAATTCTTAGGAATATCTTCTATATTTTTGGTTTTAGATTTATCGATAGATTGTTTCGATTGTATGAATTTCGGTGATATATTAAAAACATTTATATTATCGTCTTCATCCGACACTCTTAAACGAAAATCTGTTAATTCGTTTTCTTGCTTATTTACAATTGGTTTATTTTTGTCTTGTATAGATGAATATAAATTTTCTTCTTCCGATTGATGTAATGAATGTTGATGTAATGTGGATGATGTTGATGTATCGTCATTTTTCTGAAATATATCTTGAAAAAGATTCTTTTTTTGATTTTTTCTTAATTTTTTTAAAAATTTGGATTTTGATTTACGAACATTAGAAAGATCATGATTTGTATCTGATGTATTATTCGATGTAATTGATTTATCAGTTGTTGCTTCAGAAATTTCTGATGAATTCAATATATGTTCTGCATCATTAGCTACTGTGCTTTCACATATTTTATTAGTGGTTTCTTGCTTTTCAAGTATATTTTCAAATAGATTTTCCTTTACATTCTTATAATGACGTGTCAATAATTTAGATTTTGGTTTCAGTATTTCAGAAGTTGTATCACTATTGTTACTTTCTTTATTATTATTATTATTATGTATAGATGAACTACTACCTTCAAGTATTGTACTCTGTGCCTTTGGTATTGGGAAATGGGAAGAATTGTATTCGTTATTAAATGAAAATGAAATTTGATTTTGTAGTATTTCATTAGACTCTGAAATTTCACTCATTACAGGAACTAAATGTTCAGTTGTGGATATTTGTGCTCGATCTTCATTATCAGAAGATATTTTTGAAGATTTTTTTTTCAATGATTTTGGTGTTTCTGATTGATTTTGTTTTAATACATTAACAAATATATTTTTATTTTGATTTTTGTTATTTTTCTTAAAAATATTAGGCTTCATCTTTAAAACATTATTAGTGTTTAGACTGTCACTCAAATTACTTACTTGCATTTCATTTGATTGTTCAGCATTAAGATCTATTTTATTACTCAATGCAGATTTGTTTATTGAACTTTCTTTTCCAGGTTTTTGTGTAAATTCAGATGTAGTTATGGAATTATTTAAAGCATGTAAAAAAATATTATCTTTGCTTTTCCTTATTTTTGAACGTAAAAAATACTTTCTTTTTACAATTTTTGATTCTTCTTCAGATTCAGATGTTAATACATTGTTAATTGACTCTAATAAAATATAAAATATATAATTAATTATATAATTATCATAATCATTTTATAATATGTATATATATATTTCATATTATTAACTATATTATCTCATATATACATACCTTTAGTTATAATATTTTCATTCACTTTTGAGGAATTTGATATATTTGTAACTTCAAGTGCTTTCCACCATCCATCTGTAGCCTGACTTGTTTTTATTTGAGAATTAGAATCTAATTGACAACTTGTTTGATTTAATATATTCGAAGCTGTGGAAGGTCGGATTATTGTATTATCTTCCAAATTTTTCCACCAATCAGCAGTAGTATATTCTAAAATATAAGCACTATAATGTATATTTAATCTACAATACTTAACCAACAGAAAGCTGTCAAACAAATATGAACGAACCATCACTGGAAATATCAGAATTAGAATTTAAAATTGCAGAACTATATCTGGATGAACGCCTATTTAAACTCTTTCTTTTAGCCATTTTTAATAAATTTTAAATATTGTTTCAATTTTTTCTAAAAATTATCATTTTTCGTATTACGATAACTAGATACAGTTTTAGGTTAAGTTTTAGTTTTAAGAATAAAAAATTTGTAAGATATTTTAATATCTTCTGATAATATTTAACGAATAAAATTCAAAAATAATAATTTTAACTTCAAAAATTTATGTGACAAAAAATATGTATTTTATGAGGAATTACTTTGATCACTATAATGATTCTTTTTACAATTCACAATCATCTACATATCTATCCAATAAAAGAGCTCAACGAATGAAGGAAAGACATAGGATAAAAACTATGAGAATCAGCGCCATTTCTAGAATACTACAAGTGAAATATATACAAAAAAAAAATAGTATATAATAGAAAAAGGATAGAGCTACAATAGCAATTGACTGTCAATGCCATCTTTTAATATTCAAATTAAAAAAAGCATTCAAAAGAGATGGCGTTAATGATCAATTCTTATTATTTTCTGTCTTTTTTCTAATATTTGTTTTTTATATATTTTATATATATTTCATTTACAGCACTTTGAAAATGATACTAATTTCCAAATTTTTACCTGGTATCTATTTTTTTTCCTTGTTTATTTATACTTGTGTAAAATTTATGCACTTGAAGGAAACGGTTTCAATATCTAATTAACTTTATTATTTTCTTTTCTCTAATGATCTATGATAAAAAATTTAACAAAATCTCTTTAATCCAAATTTTATATTACACAAGATATATATATTTTATATATAAATTAACTATATAACTGCATAATATATAATATAATGGATTTCTATTGAATAAAATATATTCATAAAATAATTTTAACTAGCTTTATATAATAAAAAATTGTTACATATTACATTATAATATTTTATTGTAATATTTTAAATATTTTCATTTTTTAAAGTTGATGAGTTAATGCAAATAAGAAACATGCTACAATAACATTAAATCATATTTTAAAATAATATTAAAATAATAACAATTTTCATAAATATTCATATCAGAAATCCTATTTATAATACATAGATAAATGAAATAGGTACTTGTAATCAGCCTTAAATAAATCTCTTACTTTATTGAATATTTATTTTACTTTTGCAGATGAACGAGATCTAAGATTTTTTTTAGTTGCTTGATCAACTTCTGGTAAATCATCATCTTCAGACATCATAGATTTTTTTCCTAAAAATAAAACTTAATGTATTTTTCAAACTAAATATACTTCAAACTAAATGTATAATAAAAAATTTCTTAGATTCTGCTTACCTTCTTTTTTCTTTGATTTTTGTTTTGATTTCACTGTTGTTTGTACAGGAACTACATTTTCTCGAGCGCGCTTAAGTTGTTTCGAAATAAATATATAAGATAAATAAATTTGGAAAATAACAATATAGCTTAAAGCTGTGAATCGTATAATGGGAATATTAAAATTTCCAACAGCATAATCAAATACACTTTCCATTTGACCTAAACCATAAAGAAACACTAACATTGCAATAGTTAGTGTTGCGACGCGTACAAAAATGTATGTTGAATTTGCAACAAGAAATGCCACTAAAAATAATTCCATCATTTTATTTAAAAAATAGATGCAAATATAATTATAAAATTATAATATTTACTGTGATCATACTTACTTTTTGTTATCTTTTCTTTTTTGCCCACAAAATGAATAAGCCTAGCTCCGTGAAGCATAGCATCTCCTATATAATGTGGAACTAATAGTAAGATACCTACTTGCTGGAAACTATTTAAATAAATAAATATTAAAATATAATATAATTAATAAAACATTATATAATATATCACATATATAAGAATTATATCATACTTAAAGATATAAGCTGCAAGAATGGAAAGGAATCCAATAGTTGCTTGTACAATTCGAGGTGGTATATCTTCCTTCTTCACTCTTTGAAAGTATAATTCAGGATAACAGTGCAACCAATAAGCAAGTTGTCCAATAAAGAACAATTTTGAGGAAAAAGATAATGGTATTGGATATTCCTTCCATAATGAAATAATATTTAATAACAAGTTTTCTCTGAAAAGATATATTTTTTACATAAAATTAAAATTTATATTAAATTTTAATTATATAAAAAATAATAATATATTTAATGCAATAAATGTTCTACCTGATAATTATGTCTATACCCCATATAACAGATAATATATAAAATAAGACAAGTTGACTGGATTCATTAAATTTAGCAAGTTTTACTTTGCTAAGATGTAAACGCTTTGAAACTTTCTGAAATAAAATATAAATATTATTTTTTTATAAATATTAAAAATAACAAACTTATAGAAATCAATGTAACTTACATCAAAGATATAATCTTGAAATACAGCATGCATTACAATGGTTATTAAAAAGGAAAAAAAGACAGCACATGCATCTTTCCAACCAGTAGTATATTTCATTGGCATAGTTGGATCTTCAACATCTGAAGTTATATTGTGATGAATAGCAATAAATGTATATGCCCATGGTGATGTTGCCTAAATAATTAAAGATAAAGATAAGATAAATGAATCAAGTTAAGATAATTAATAATAATAAGAACATTAATAAATTAACATAATTTAAATTTCATTTAAGTTTACTCAATTAGCTAAAGTTAATTTAATACCTATTTATTAACAAATATCAGTAATAATAAATAACATATGGTCATCATACGAATAATTAAAATTAATATTACATATAAATTTATCGTTAAATATTGATCAAATATAATAATGTAAAACGAAAAGAAATCATCAAATCAATATGAAAAATGTCATTGAAATTAATACCAACCTGTATCATTAGACCCGTTACGAAAATCATAGCCACGCAAGAAACAATATCTCCATGATTTTGAATAATGAATTCATGACTGAATATAGGAGGATTTTTATTTGAATTTTTGCGACCTTTTATTGCAACCATCTTTTGCAATATAAACTTTTTTCTGGTTACACACTGTCAATATTTCTATATAATAACGAGTCACAGCACTGCCGTCAAATAATTAAATATGTAGCATGTACTCAATTGCCAATAACCTACACATATACATACCTGTTGAAAAGCAATACATTAAACATAAGCCAACATCGAACAATGTGGCGCTTTCGGTCTTCATTTGTTGGCACTACGTAAATCAAAATAATATCGAATATTTATGAAAATTATTAATATTTATGTATTTCTTTTATTTTTATAATGTTAATTAATATATTAATTTTTTTATAATATAACAAAAATTGCTTTGTTTAATAATACTGTACTCATTATTATATAGATGCTATGTTGTTTTCAAGTGCGACAATTATATTATAATCATAATTATATCATAATGACATATTTTCCAATTTCTATGAGTAATGAATTATTTATAATAAAACAATAATATATAATAATAATAATAACAGAAGAATTTATAAGATACATTTTATTAATAGGTACATTTGATTAGGTACATTTTCAGTGGTCATAATATCCTTATGCACATATTCATATGTATTTCTTGTTCTATAATTACATAATATTATATAATTACCACAAATATTTCATAAATATAAAGTTTAAATATCTATTTAATAAATAAATACGTCAGTTATGCAACAGTAAAGAGAAAATACATATTTAACAATTCAATATCAGAACGAAATAATTTATAAATTTCATATACATTATGCCAGAGATAAACTGTAAAATTCATTGTCAACAATGAGTCAAAAATATATTTCTGTAATCGTAAAAATAATACTCTTCCAACATTATACCTTTATTATATTACTAGTTTATCATTAGTGTTATATGACATTAACGTTTATATATGTAATATTTGTACATTATATGTTTATCAATCAACATAATTATCAATGGATCATATGATTTTTTTTGCTACAATGCTTTTAAATGAACACATATGATATACAATAAAATACTAATCACACGTAAAGTTATACAAAATACATTTTGTGTGTATAGTATTTGTATTTTTATACGCAAAAACCTATGCACTTACTATAGTATTAATATTTTTTATTTATTCTTTTTATTATAAATTTTTATAATTTCTTTTATATATATTCCAATGCTATTTTATTTATTCGCGCTTTAATACATGAATATAAGTGCTGCTTAAGTTTCGTTTTGTTTATTAGGCCACAATAAATTTATATTTTTAACAATCTTATATGAAGGCAATGCAAAGGAATATCTTTTAAATTGTTATAATCTTTTTATAAAGATTATTTTCACGGATAAAATTTTGTTTACACGAACAATTATTTTTAACAATAAATAGATATTGATTTTAAATAAACAATGTGCATAATTTTCTTTTATAAATAGACATATAATTTTATTGTTATATAATTAAACTTAATTTAGGATTCCATAAAAAATACATATTATACTGTACTTTGTATATACTTATTCATGTCATATTTATGTCATATTTATGAGAAATATTTTATCTCAAATAAGTAATTTGACTGCTGTTGATTTACATAAACATTTTAAGAACGATGACCAGGAATGTAAGTGCTCATTGATATGATAACATTGTGATCATTGCACAATTTGTATTTTATGTTAAATGGACGTGTCACTTAGTTTCATAGAAGTGTATTAGTATTTTCTACATGTATTGGCAAACTTTAATTAACATTATTTCATAATATTCATATCATTTTTTAAAGATAAATAAATCAGTAAAATATCATGATCATTTATATTAAAATAACTTACTTGGATCTAGAACTTTATAGGAATTGTATGTTTCTATATTTGAAGAAATAATTTCGAGTTTAATATCTGTACGATGATAATACGAGTACAATAATAACATGAATTAAATCTAAATATTCTTGTGGTCACAAGCCTTAAATCTTAGCAAAACCTTTTAACGTTATATGCAACCAGTAAGACTTAGGTCTTTAGTTTGTCCTAAGTATCGCTTGTCGTTGCAAATTATGTTTTGAGGTAGACAAGTATATTCTTTGAATAGCTTTTCATAGCTATAGGTAAAGCTAAACCAAATGATAAGTTTCCATTAAAGAAAGATGCCACATTATGTTTAATTTTATATCTCAGACCACAAATATAGCCTAATAGATTTACTTGCAAAATTGTAAAGTAGCCATGAAAGCTATAATTTGATTTTTAATTCAAATTGTTGCAATCAAAAAATTTAAAGAGTACAATATCTTCTAAAGGCGATTTGCCATTCTAATGAATTTGTGTTAAAGCTTTAAAAAAAAAAAAATTAGATAACATAAATATCATGCACTTTTAAGATTCATACAATTGCAATATAATTATTGTGATTGGTATCAAAATTTTAAATAGACGAGGATAAAATCCAATCTCAAATATATTAAAAATGTTCATAAAATCTAAGATTTGAAGCTATTGCATTCAAATGTCGTATTGAGAGATAAACATCATTAATTGTATTCATTTTTATCATTATATTCAAATATAATCGTTATATCGAATGCTTTTTTACTATATTATAACATTTAAATGTTTTATATCATGTTTTATATCATGTAATATTTATATTTTTGTTTATTCTATTTTTCGATGTTTTCTCGCGCTTATATGTTCTAATAACATTCAATGTAAATAAGAATATAATTTTCAGTTTTTATCTATGAAAATGTTTTTTAAATGTTTCAATATCTTCATTTTCTTATATTACTAAAATATAGCTTACCTTCATATTTCAGGTACTATATTTGTACCTACTTCTTACTTAATTTTAAACCGCAATCAAAATATATAATTATATATTTTTTAAACAAAATATTAATCTATATTTTGTGATTATAGCAATAATATGAAATAATTTACTATTTATTGAAACAATTCACATTAAAAAGATTAAGTTATTAGCGCGCATTTTATTATTATGTAATTGAATGTATAAACGATACGTGTGTGCATGATACATTCTGATTTCATGTTAACCTACTAATGTTTGCAGAATATTAAATTCTATGATTGTATATTCAAAGTTTGACATTTTTTCTCTCATAAATATCAACGCAAAATAATTATTGTAATGTCATACAATACTAACAAAATCTACTATGAATAGTGTATATGGAACATTACCTTTTACTGCAAACATTTGTAATTTATACGAGAGAATCATTATCAACATCCATTTCTTCTACAGTGATATAAAGTCCTTCTTCCTCATATGTAGATTCGTGTTTTGCTAAAACTTTAAGTAATGGTCGTAATTTCATCCACCATTGATATGTTGGAATGCGATGTCTAAAAGTTTTATAAAACATAATTAAATATTTTTAATAGTTAAAATTAATATTAATATATTGTTGCTTACTCAAAATCCGTCATTTCAAGAAGTTCTGCAAACGGTGTAAATTTATAATGTTGTCGCACAATACCAATCATAACTGCACTATCAGCATCCATTGCTGTTACTTTACCATCAGCATCAGTATTTTTTTTTAGTTGTTCACTAAACCATTCAACTGCTTTAGAACCCATTTTTGTGCCCAAATTTCGATCAAATGGAGTTGGTGAACCTCCTTGCTGCATATGACCTATAAAAAAATTGGTAAACTTGATAATTTTTTATTGTTTTATTAAAAATATAAAACCATAATATTTATTCCAATAATAATACCAATAATATTCATTCTACAGCTGAAGAGGCCTTTTCCTTCTTCACTAAAAAGTCTTTGCATAAAATCTGTACTATAATTTAAGTTTGCATTTTCATTTCTTAAAATAAGACCTCTTTGTACACCTTCAGACATTTTAGCAGCCATTGCAATAACATCTTGATTTAAATCTTTAATATTAAACTTTTCTTCGAAAATATATGCTGCATCAGCTCCACCGGCTAATCCAGCCAGAGTAGCTAAATAACCACAATATCCACCCATAGTTTCAATAATAAATACTCGACGCTTTGTACCTTGTGCAGACTGACGGATTCGATCACAGATCTAAAAATAACATAAATATATTCAATCATGCGAATTTTATATCAATAAATTTATTACAAAATATACTAGATATGCGAAATCCTACCTCTGTAATTTCATTTAAAGCAGTATCACATCCTAATGAAAACTCAGTTCCTGGAACATTATTGCTAATAGTTGCAGGAATCATCGCAATAGGAATTCGAAATTCTTCAAATTTGTCTCTGGCGTTGATAAAGGTAAGTCCTGTTTGATAGCCCTTTTAGAAAAATAGTAATAATAATATATTATAATAATAAACAAGCTATTTTAAAAAACATAAATTACTTCAACATAGTTTAGGTCTAATCATTACCTCAAATCCTCCTACAATAAGTAGAGCTTGAATTTCATATTCTTTAAGTCTCTGAGCAATTTGTGGTAACTGGTCCTCTTTAGGTGGAGCACGTTTAGTTCCTAAGAGAGCACCACCTTGTGATACCCAACCAGTGACAAAAGGCCAATCCAGTAATTTAAATTTTCCAGTTATAAGGCCTAAGATTCCATCACAAATACCATATACCTAAAATTTATCATGAGATATACATCATTATATTACAAAAAATTTTATATTATAATTATAAATAAAATTTTATAATTCTAAGATTATACCTTATCTCCTCGATAAATACAATTTCTAACAAAAGAACGCACAGCGGCATTCATACCACAAGAAGGTGAACCAATATGTATTACACCTAACGTATAATGGCAACTCTGTAACAAAATTCAATATTAATATTATAAAGAAATTTTATATCAATTCATGCAGCATGCACATAAAAAAACAAACGCGTTTTGCATTTGAACATGATGTTTAATATTTAGATTGAAAGGCATTATAATGCTTATGTTTATTTTTATTTTAACAAAAATATTATAGCAGATAAATTTATTTAGATAAAAAAAAATCTATCAAGATTTAAAAATTAGTTAACTCACTTGTCCATACAAAGTGAATTGCTAATAAAAAAAAAAAGATGAAAATATCAAAAAAGCTATTTTATGAAGCATCAAAATATAAAAATATGTGTACATATAGCTTTTTTTCAATGCAGATTTACCTTTGTTAATGTGGGACTGTTACTTTCCTGAAGCAATATTAAATAAAAAATATAATAAAGATAAATTTTCATTTTGAATATATTCTAAATTAATCAGAATTAAAAATCTTCAAATGTATAATCCTTTATATAGAGTATTGTAATAGCCAAAAAAATTTATCTAAACATCTTTTTTGATTGTAATAAATATATAAATAAATATATAAACAAATATATAACAAATAATTTTAATTATTCATAGAATAATAAATATATAATAAAATTATAGAATATTAATTATATTATATATTATATATATAAATATATATAACAATATAAATATATATATAAAATTATATAATAAAAATTATAGAAATATTCTTTTATTCTGTTTATTGTATTCTGTTTTCAACTGAGACACACTATATATTTTATTATTTCGAAATTAATTATTTCATATGTCTAATAATCATTCAATTATATGTTTAAAAATTTTAAATTTATATTATTTAACATACCTTATTGGTATTGGTACATTCTATAGGTGCTTTCAGACGGGTCAACATTTTATATGTTTCCAAATTACGAGCAAATCCCCTAAAAATATTTATATTATTATAAAATAGTGTATAATACAATTTTTACTTTAAATATATTTTATAAAATAAAGACATACTTTCCACGAAGTTGAACTGCGAGATTCCAATTTTTATCAGCCATAGCTTGTGCTACTCCCTTAGTACGTCGAACGCATTCCATAAGAGGTAATCTTACAGCTTGATTGCCATTTAATGTAACAACACATGCTTCAGTGTCTGGCTTTGCTTCCATTAATGCCATTACTGCTTCTGCTCCCATTCGACAACCCTATTATTATTAAATATAATAAATATTTTGATTTTTCAAAATAAAAAAAAATAAAAAAAATTCCATAGAATTATTTATATAATAACTAACCAAAACTCTATCAAAAGCAGATGGATTACCACCTCTTTGAACATGACCAAGAACGGTAATTCTTGTATCTTGCTGTAGCTTTTCTACAACAACTTTATGAATTTTTTCAGCAGTAATTGGTTCACCATTTCTATCTAATGCACCTTCAGCTACAATTATAATATTAAGTCGTTGTCCCATAAGTCTTTCCTGAAATTATATATATTTTATATTTGACAAAAATAACATAACAATTATATAAATTTATATAAAAAATTTATACAACACATTTTTTAGTTAAAAAAAAATAATTGAAGATAGAAGAAGGAATAGTAAAATAATTTTTTTATTAATATTTTAAGTTATATTACATATCAAACATTCAATTAGTTAAATTAAAAATGAATTAAACAATATTACACAAGGAATTTATTAAGCAAGCATAATATTTAAGTTAGCAGTGTACAAAATAGAATTGCAAATGAATTATAAGAAGCTTACCATTATGAGCAACTTAAATTGAAACAAAAATATATATATTCCTCCTTTTACTAATAAAAAAAAAGGCACAAACTAAGATAAAATATTGCAATTGTAATATTAAAAAATGAAAAATATAGACAATTTTATATTTTATTCATAGATTATTTAATTTTATAACCGTTTAAAAAATAAAAAAAAAAATTGCGAACCTGTATTAATTTTTTGCACAGCTTATTTGGCCAATCTTGTTCAGGTGGCCACTCTGGGATGAACACAAAATCAGCTTCAGAACATATGGCTGCCACTAAGGCCAGGTAACTGTAATGGTATGTTATAAAAGCTAGCTAAAATATTACATAATAACTATAGTATAGTAAAATGATTGATTTCATTTTGAATTGATAAAAATGTGAAAATAATAAATGAACTAATAAAATATTACAAATTTGTGAATCACAAAGGTTTAAATTACTTAGTAAATAATTAATACTTGCAATAAATTGTTGTTGCTAAGAGAATTTTACAATATAAATAATAGGAGACTATTATAATTCTATTATACCTAATATATCCCTATCCTAAATATTTTTATAATTTAATTATTTTAATACAGGAGCAGACACACGTTTAATGAATTCAACAAAAATAAATTTAATAATAATTTGACTAACAAATATTATATTATAAAAAAGCATAATTTATTAAGAAAAATATATAATGATTGATCAATAATTAATAACGTGCCTGTTGCACAGCTTTGCAAAGTTCCTCAACCCAATTACCTGTTGAGGGTACTTCAGGTATAAAGCAATAACATGCTTCAGAAGATAAACAAGAAGCTAACGCCAGATACCTGAAAGACTTTACTTCTTATTAAATTCATACTACATATACTGAATTATCTTAAAATTTGTTTTTATCTTTAAATTCAATGTTATTTATATAAATGAAATTTTTGATTTAATGCTATATATTTATAAGAAGAATAAGAATTATAAGAAGAAATAAGAGTAACATAATTAAGCAACTAAAAATACATTAAAAACAAAAACAAATTATTAAATTTGTTAAATTAAGTTAGAGGGAAACAACACTATAACAATAAATTTATAAAATTCCTAAACAACATGCCTGCCCCAATTTTTTACATAATTTATCAGGCCAGTCAGCAGGAGGAGGTGATTCTGGACAGAAAACAAAATCTGCTTCTGCCGCTAAAGCACCCACAATTCCCAAATACCTATTCAAAAAGTTTTATATAGAATATAAAATATAAAAACAAATATTTTTTTAATTTATAAGATATAAATTTGTTTGTTTGTTTAATACTGAAAAATTAAATTTTTCATTTATTTTATTTTATTTATTTAAAAAACAAAAATTTTTAACATTTCATTAAAAAAATTTAACAAATAACTTACCCGCAATGTCGACCCATAACTTCCATTATGAATGTTCTTTGATGAGAATATGCTGTACTAACAATAGCATCAATACTTTCAATAATACGATGTAACGCAGAATCAGTACCAATAGTCATGTCAGTTCCACAAAAATCATTATCAATAGATCCCACTAAACCAGCAATGTGTAAATGTTCAAATTTTTCTACTTGGTCTATTGTAATTTCTCCTAAATAAACAGCAATAATAAGTATACAAATATATTACAAAAATAAAAGTATCAAAGTAAAAATTTTTTATTTACCTTCCTTAGCTAATTCTTTTAATAGGCTTGACCATTCTTCTTTAAATATATTTGCACCAGTAAGTGAACCATCACCACCTATTACAACTAAATTACTTATTCCAAGTTTTACTAAATTTTTTGCAGCTTTTTTGCGACCAGCGCGTTCTTCAAAGTCATGGCATCGAGCAGATCCTATTATTGTACCACCCTAAAGTAAAATCTCAATTAAATTTAAAATATAACAATATACATATATATATATAGACACACATAATATATACTTTATGTATGATAGAAGAAACAGATGACCAAGTAGCTTCTTGAATATTTTTTCCACCATCTACCATACCTTGATAGCCTTCTTTAATAAAAAAAACTTTACATCCAAGATAAATACCCATTCTAACAACTGCTCGAACTGCTGCATTCATTCCTAAAAAATAAATTTTATTTTTAAAATTTATCAATCAAGCATGTATATTGATATACATATTTATTATTCTATTTTATTCATGTTGTACCTTGAGAATCACCTCCACTGGTGAAAACTGCAAGGCCTTTATCTTTATGACTACCAGGTTTTATAAATCTTCGAGCTGCTAAATCTTCTGCCATGCCTATCCAATACCACTTGTATTCCTACAATATAATTCTTGTACCTATTTTCTTGCAAACTTTCAAATCAAACAAAGATTCATTCATTCCATTATATAATAATATATAATAATATTTATTAATAAAATAATAATTTTATTAATAAATACTATCAAAGTAATATATATATACAATGTACTTTATTAATAAATACTAATTTTCATTTATTTAATTTTTATTGTTATCATTGTTACATTTCATTATATATTATATACTATTTATTATATATCTATATATTATTATAAGGAAAAAATTATAGCTTTTTTTATTAGTAAATAGATTTAAATCTTTTTTATAATGACAATACCAAATGATAAATTAATTCTTCATAATTATTTATTTCAATTTTGTATAATTATTTATTTCAATATCAGTGTATTAAATATAAAAATTATACATATATAAATTATATAAATTAATATATATAATTAATGTATAATTATATAATTTATACATAACAGAGAAGTATATGCCCACTAAGCTCTTATAATAGCTTACTTGTGGAAGCGCCATTGATTCCAAGCTCTGAATATAAATTCTTCTTTTATCATTGTTATTATTATAAAAAGACATACTATCATTTAAGTCTTCCTTACCTTGTTCTTTGTCATCTAATAAAAAACTTAATATTACTTTCCAAAATTATCATTGATTATGTCTTAACAATGAAATAAATTTTATAATACATATTATAATATATTACTTTGTATTGAAAAGTGTGGAAGGAGAAAATAAAAATCTTTCTTCTTCGATTCATCTTTGATTGTGCAAGGACATTGTATTTCATCATTCTTTATGGACATGTTTTAAAAATAAATATACAAAAAATTTAAAAAATAATTTCTATGTCCTAAATAAAATATATAACCTAAAATAAGAAACTATTAAATATTATAAACTACATTTATTGTTATTAACATGAACATAGCATCCGATTTATGAGAAACTTATTACCAATATTTACATAATAATCTTCTTCTGAATATTTAAAATATTTTTATAGTATGTATATAACTATTTTACATTAAAAAATGTCATTAATAGTCTTTAAATTTAAACATTGTTTAGTAATCAATGAAAAATCATAAAATTTGTGATATAAAATTATAGAATCAAATTTCCATTGAACTATTTAAGATCGTAATTATTTAAAAATAAATAATAAAAAGATATTACCTTAAAAAGGTATTTTTAAAGGACATAACGTCATTGATAGTCCTTCGTATTTTAAAATAAAATAGCATATGTTTGAAGAATCAATAGAATCTGGCACATTATCAAATTACTGTGCATCAAAACATTAGAACAACGGTAATGCATATAGAATAGAACATTGAAATTAAACTTGTAAATAACTTGTAATTTTTTGCGTATAAAAATATAAGTGTCAATTTAATAATAAAAAATACACAACTTAAAAAACAATAAAATAATTTATTAATTATTTAAGATAGATTAAGTTAAAAATTAATAAAAAATAATAGTCTATTGTAACAATGTATACAAGATATCGTCATTCTGTCACTGACAATTAATTAGTAAATTATTTATTATATGTATGTTATAATATGTATGTATAAGAAAATTGAACATTTTCAACTTACCAAATAAATATATATCCAATTACAATGAGAAATAAAATGTTAATTTAAAACTTTTTAAGTTTTAAAATTATTTGTACTTGAAAAATCTTACGGTGTTCACTGTACATCAAACACTGCTTTCGAGTCTTGAATTAAAACTGAAGGTGACCTTTACGTATGCTTCGACACGAAGCTCCCCACCAGTAATATCTGCCAGCTACTTACACCCCACCCTATGTAGTATTAAATTTAGGAAATGGCCGTAGATGGTGTTAGTGATACATAAGATATAAGTCGATGTTAGTGATACGATACAATGTTAACTTCTTGTCGCGTTTAATTTTCGAAAATTATTTTAAATTTTGTCTATTAAAAATTTATAAAATTATTGTTTTTTATCCTTTGTTAAACTAATTTTAATTTGTTTTATTATATGCAAAAATCGATAAATTTTATAAAATAATTACATATACTTACATCTTTATATATTTTAAGATAGTAAAACAAGTCTTGATTCAATCATTATTTTCACTAGATAGTTATCGTCACACTAAGTCAACGCAATTTATTCTAATAATAATCTAAGACAGAATGAATCTTGAACGTCATAAATAACAATACTTTTCTGAGCCTCTTCTTTGAACGTTGAGTTATTTTTATTTTTAATTATGTTATTTGAAAAAACAAAATACTTATGTTTTTTTTATTAAATTGATTGATTGGTTAATTAATTTTTATCAATTTGGATATTATGTTTAATTGATATATTGATTGAAGTAACAAATAATCTTTATTTGTAAATAATTAATAATAATAATAATGCCGAAATTAATTATTTTTATCTATTAAAAATAGATATTATTATCAAAGATTTAAGATATTAGTAAAATAAGATATTATTATTGCATATAAAAGAAACATTGTCTTTGATATACAGTGAACAATGAAAATTGAAAGGAAGGGACAATTATTATTTTTTTATATTAATTTTTCATTTTTACTTGTTTTATATTATATTTCCAAATAAATATTTCCACTTAAATTTCATATAACGATTTGTTACTTTAATTCATAATTATCATAATTCATTTCAATGATTACTATTTGTAATTGATTAAAACGACATTAGTCTACAGCAAATATGTAGGCCAAGGTCTAAGTCTGGTTTTATGATCACAGAATGGTATAAAATTACTTTATAGTAATTTGCATTATTTCAGGGTAATTTTTAATATGTTATTTTTAGGATATGATTGAAAAAATTTTTCACGTTTAAACATTATAAACTATTATTTGATTAATTCAATTTTATACAATCAATTGTATTTGCGAAAATAAGGAACAATCGTAGATATTCAAAAGATAAAAAAATTTTAAAAATTGAAAAAAAATTCAAATCGTACTTCTATCGATTATCTTGATTTCTACAAATTGTACAAAGCCTTGTATAATTATTTTATTATTAAAGACAATTTTCTTTGAAAAAAAAAATACGCGAATGTTACGTATGAAAAAATTAGAAAATTACAACGCGACAAGAATACAAGGATCTACACACTGATACGTATTAAAAGCCAATTAAATTACTGTATTTTTGTAGGCGAATATATAAACATACATATCTTTGTATAAATTTCGAAAGTTAACAAGATACAAACAAAGATATCGTAAAACTATTCAACTGTCAAGCTCTCAATTTTAATTATCAAATAAACAATAAAACATCGTTTTTGCTTTTATTTCAAATTGATTAGATTTAAACGAATATTGTTAATAATATTGTTAACAATTTATTTTATTCAAAATCAGTTCCCTCCATTTCTAGATTTTTATTAATTCAAATCAGTATTGAAAATGATATCAAACAATTTTCACTTCACATCCGATCGAACTTAGTATCTTACCTATCTTATAACTCTCTTCAATATCTACATACGATGAATCTTGGATCAACGAAGATAATTATGACGAAGCTTGCGAACATGAAAACGGTAATAATAAATACTAATCATAAAGAAGAATTCTTACTGTATAGGAACATTGTGCTTACATCTGTCTAGCCTTTTAAAATCATGTTCTTGAAATCTGTGTTTAAATTTAAAATACTGTTAAAGATGTAAGCGTATTATATTACGCTTTTGGAATTATTGACTCAATATATTATATATTGCCCTTCCAGAATACCTGATAATACTGCGAAGCAGGACAATCGAGATTATTTTCTGAGACATTTTATCAGAATTTATTATTTCGTGTAAACGTTTATAATAATTATAATTTACAATTACGACGTGATTGATGATAAATACAAATAGAACAACATAACTTGGGACAGGGGAACTAGGGAAATTCAGCGGATGAATATTTGAGATTGCAATGGCTAGCTTTTCCCACGAATAGAGAAAAAAAAGAGAAGAGGAAGATAGAGGAATGGAAAAAAGGGAAGAAACAGGGGCAAATAGAAAGAAAGGAAGAAGAGGAAAGGAAAGGAAAGGAGAGAGGAGAGGAGAGGAGAGGAGAGGAGAGAGAGAGAGAGAGAGAACGAGAGCAATTTTAGGAATTGTAGTATATAAAGATTAAAGTGAAGAATAATATTTCACCGTTTGCTATCTTGTTTGTGACACGGTGATAAATATTTCAATAATCAAATTACGAATCTAAATTTTTACGATGATCGGATAAAAAATAAATAGAAAGATTAATAAAGAAATTGAGCGCAGGAAGAGACCAAATAAGAAAATCATACAACTTATACATCACCTCTTTGTAACCCCCTCTTTATCTATAAAGTAAATTTGCGACAGCGTTAAAGAAAAAAAAAAATATGATACACTCGAAAAAAATTATAAATATGTAAGGAATTAAAGAAAAATTAAATCGATTATTATTATTAATGTTGCATATAATAATAAGAATATGGGAACATATTTTGAAACAACAATTGTCTACGAGTTCCAAAAGGATCAAAAAAAGAAAGAAAAAGAAAATTAAATTATTAAAAACATGCTACGCGAGAACGAGATCAGTGTTGAAAAATAATACGATTGCCCCAAAATGAATAAAAAATGGCAATTTTGGATATCTACTCGAACTCGCTCAGCTGGTCCATTTCTAATTGGATTTAAAATCTAAAATCCGCGAAAACCTTTCCGTATAATTTTAACATATCAATTCTTATTTTTCAGTCTCTCTCTTGCATCGGCCACTAAACACTTGCGTAAAATAATTGCGAAAAATATGTTTTTCGTTTATTAAAAAAAAAAAAAAAAAAAAAATTAAAAGCATTAATCATAGTTTTCGTGAACAAAATCATAATCCATGGCTATTACTATCGATGTTAACAAACGTAGGAATTATGGAAATCGAAATCGATCTTATGAATATATCTTTTTGCAAAATCAATTCGACTTCATACTCCTACTTTCATTCATTCATCCTCCATTATTCAATACGATAGAAACATGGACATATTGAAAAGTACAACATATTTGGAAAACGTTTACCCACATAACGCACGTTGTAATATCGATTAATCGTTATTTGTTTCCATATGGTAAACATTTACGTATATTGTATGTGTTTGTGTCTTTATATGTAAATCTATGCTCGTGTGTTTAGGGTAAGCGCGCGTATTTTACATACACTTAAAAAATATCCATGCATACGAGACGAAGAATACGTCAGAGAAATTCATTCTACCGAGACAGGTAGATTAGGACCGAAAATGGAATGGACCGAACCAGAGGCGGATGGTGGATTTCAAAGGAATTAAACCGATTTCTATGAACAAAACAGAGTAAAAAAGAAACGAAAGCGAACAAATATTTAACGTTTATTTATTTTTAATATCGTAAAAAAGAATTGGTTTTAACATAGAAACAAATGGAATTTCGTTTATTCGATCGATGAAAATTAGGAATCGTTACTTAGAATTTAAGTAAAATACAAAAAGGACTTGTCGTAATTCTGAAATAATTAGAAGCACTAGATTCATACATATATACATGTTAATCCGCCCCTGGACCGAACGTATCCGTTGCATTTGGACGCGTTAATTTTAATTTATTATTTGACTTTTCCCATTTTTAAAATGGTAACGTTCGTCCCTTTTATCGAGGTTTCGGTCGAGCCGATCACAGACCGTTACACGTCTCTGATCCGCCTTTTAAATCTGTCACCACCAGATATCAGAATGAAATCTTCTTGAACTTTGTATGGTATACGTGATCGATCGATCAAGATTTACAACGGAGCTTTCAACCTTCAAAAAACGAATGAAAATTCAAAGACAATGCATGATCTTTTTGTGAACCGAATTCATAAATTATGCTCTGCTTAGAAGATATTCTGAAAAGTTATTATATAAATTTGCAAAATTGCAAGACGTAACGAATAATCTTCAAATTCTATCGACAATTTTCATGAGATCGATCATGCCTACAAAACTGAATATCATATATATATAATATATATACACGCATACATTCACGCACATACATATATACCAATATGTATAAATGCATGCATACGTGCGTATGTATGTTAAAGGGAATATCGGGATAATAATTTTTTTTTTATACGCGTACATAATTTGTCCTCGTTTTCTTCTTTTCCTTTGTTTTTAGCGCGACATTAGTAGTCAAGTCTCTGATAAATATCCGCTGTATATATATTATTGTGTATAATATATGTATATATATTATAACATATATACGGGAGAGAGAGAGAGAGAGAGAGAGAGAGAGGAAGAAAGAAAGATTGAAAGGGGGAAGGGGATACGAGAGTAAAAGAGATACAAAGAGGAGGAGAAAAAGAGATGGGCGCAATTAAATCAAAATTTATAAGAACGAGTTAAATGTCGAGATATCGAAATTATAGAAAGGAAAATATTTTTTAAAGAATTATTGCGCATTGATCGGCGGTTTAAATAAATCTACTTGTCCCCTTCCTTTCTCAGATATTCACGCGCTAGCAACGGACGGTCATGGCATACGATGGATAAAAATGTATTTTTAAAGTTATGTGCTCCACTCACCTCAATAATACAGCAATTAAAATAACGACACAATTTTGGAATAAATATGAGAAACAACAGAATTGTTTTAGACAATTCAAATATAAATCTTAAGATACACGCGTGTGCGCGTACACACACGAAAACGAAATAGGAAAAAAGAAAACGAATGAGCACACAAAATGTAGTGTTTGCGTACACGCGTGTTTATACGTAAGAATTTAAATACTATTAACACGTGCAATAATGTAAAAAGTAGTAAATGTAAAAATTAAGTCATCACTGTTTTTGTGTTGGAACTTAATAACTTAATGTATTTTTACTCTCCTTTCTCCTCCTGCGTTCTTCCCTTCGTATAATAATATCGTACTTGCTAGACAATGTGAAATTTAATTTAATGACAACTGGATATAATGTAATTAGATTCATGCGTGCTTTTTTTTTTTTTCTTTCACTTCATTTCTTCTCGAATCTCTGTTTTGTTTAGCAATACTTTAGATGGTAAATAGTGAGCAGATCTGGGAGTAGTGACAGTGTTTTTTTTTTTCATTTGCTGTTTTTTTTTTTTTTTTTTTTTTTTGCACTCCATATCTCGTCCCAACAACGAAATCGATACATTTTTCTGTATTCTATATATTTCCCAAAGACTAGTAGCTTCGACAGCATTATTATCTCTCATAATACGCATATACAACTTTACCGTTTTTCACACCGTTCTACGCTATACATCTTATTTGATGACGTTGTACGACGAGACAATGTTTGCAAAAATCCTTCCTGTCCTTTCCTCTGTTTATTCACAATTTGCTCCTTCTCTCTTCCACACAAAAATGAGTCGATACGCTTTTCTTGGATAAACTTGATGCCAGAAATCGAGTAATTCTCACAACTCGACCGTTTCCTTTCATTAAGGGCCGTATATGGGTATGGCAACGCAATATCCTAAGTTGATTTTCACATAAATTTGCTAATTTTTTTTCTTACCTTCGCCATTTATTACTTTCTCTTCGTTTTTACTTCTTTTTCTTTTCTCTCCCTCTCTCTCTCTCTCCCTCTCTCTCTTTTCACACGCGCGCGCGCACACACACACATACACACACAAGCTCTCTCTCTCTCTCTCTCTCTAATCCCCCTCTCCCTGTTCCCCTCTTTTAAGATTGACACTCTCCTTGAATGTTCAAATTCAAAATTTTTTTTTCGACGAGTGGCAATAGCAGGTATTATAATCAGCGACCAACACATGAATCGATTCCTTAGGAAAGGTAACGGTCGAGAGCGAGATTTTCTCGTGTTCGAATTTTCGAATCGGGCATAACAGCTGTGGCGGTGGCATTGGCAGCAATGTGCGGTCGCATTGGAACAAACAGGTCATGTCACGATTTTCGAGGAGATAATAAGGAAATAAGGATTCGAAAAAGGACGATGATATTTTTGATGAATGCGGAAGTAAGAAAGAAAAAAGAAAAAAAGAAAAAAAAAAAAAGAAAATACAAAGAGGAACACGAAATGAGATAATAAAATGGAAAAATAAGAGGATAATTGAAGATAGAATGGGATGATTGGTAAACGGAATGGAAACGGAGGGGAAAAATGGCAAAAGAGAGGGAAAGGATGAAAGGGGAGAAGAAAAGAAGAAAAGAAGGAAGAAGGAAACGAGGTACGCGAGGGACGAAAGGACAGGCGAATGGATAAATCGATCTCGGGTGGATGGATGGGTGAGCACTTTAAGGGACGGGGGGACGATAGAGAATAGATGTTCTTATTAGGTTAGAAAGGACTTAAGCTTAGGAAGGTTAGTTATCTCCACCCTCCTGTGCTTCGTCCGCATCACCCTGCGTGTCACTGGTCCAAAGAGTGAGGTTGTCGCGTAAAAGCTGCATAATTAGCGTGGAATCTTTATAGCTGTCCTCGTTAAGTGTGTCCAACTCTGCGATCGCATCGTCGAACGCCTGAAATGATTATATAAATATTAAAATTTTAATAAAAGATTCCATCTCAATTTTTTTTTCTTCCTTTCATTTCGCATATGAATCTATGCAGCAATCGCGGCAAAACTATAAGAATTCGCATTCTTTCACAATCACGCGAAGTCATACATTCGTGCAAAGCATTAATAAATTTTTATTAGAGATAGGAAATGTTGCGAGTATATGGATATTAGATGCGTATGATGCGGAATAGTTACCGATACAGTGGAGACTCATTACAGCATTGTCACACTAAATATTAAAATAACTTCTTTTTTCTTTTTCTTTTTTTTTTTTAACAGGTTAGTATGCACTCAAAAACATAGCATTTACCGTAGTACAGCATCACGACACACTGATAATCAATAATTAATAGTAAAAGATGCATTTATTTGTTTAACATCAAATAATCATCCAACCAAGCATCAAACTGTCGATTATCCCTAACCTGTTTGGCAAGATGACAGGCTCTAGCGGGAGAATTAATAATTTCATAATAAAAAACGGAGAAGTTGAGAGCAAGGCCGAGCCTGATGGGATGCGTAGGTTGCATTTTTGACTTTGCAATGTCAAATGCTTCTTGATACGCTTTCTGTGAATCCTCGACTACCGCTGTAATGCAAACCGAGAAATCTAGATTACAATTTTCATAAATTTCAAGATGAAACTTAACTTTTTTTTTTTTTTTTCTGAGATAAATCTATGAGGTTGTCATGTGTTGTCATGTATGTATGTACATAGGAAGGAACAGGAAGAAAGGGAGAAAAGAGTAACTTCTTCATTTCTTCTGCAACACACTTTCGCGAGTATGTATTATTTGCAATCTTAATCGATGAAGAACCAACGAGAATTTAGAAGAGCACATCAACAAGTTATAAAAATAAAAGGATCTTCCCACAGCAAGATAAAATAAAATCGTAAAATTTTAGCCTTCACTGCATCACCATCACTTTCCCATTACTACATCTCTTCCTGCAATTGCTGTAAATTATCGACGTCATCCTCGTTTCTATAAATTATACCTGTTTGGCCAGCTGGCAGGCCTTGTCTGGTGAGTTGATGATCTCGTAATAAAAAACGGAGAAGTTGAGAGCAAGACCGAGTCTGATGGGATGTGTAGGCTGCATTTTTGACTTTGCTATGTCAAATGCTTCTTGATATGCTTTCTGTGAATCCACGACTACCGCTGTAATGCAAACCAATGGGAAATCCAGATTACAATTCCTCCAAATTTATACGTAATCTCTCCTTCTCGTCGCGATGTACACGTAAAGGCTAGGGAATACGGGAATAAAATGGAAAAAGGGAAGGAACATGAGCAACCATTTCGCGTGATTTTTACGCGAGACATTTACAGTGTTCGTGAGTGTACTACACGGTTGTGCAAACAAAGGAAATCACCAGAGTACAGATAGGGAACAAAATTGAAAAGTGCCTTTTCCTTCACCCCATAAAGCAGAATATTTATATTTTTGCCTCCACTGCATCAACACCATCCTTTCGCATCTTCTCTTTCGCGATTGCTGTTTAGTTCTACTATCGATATTTGTATCGACCCTCGTGAATTATACCTGTTTGGCCAGCTGGCAGGCCTTGTCTGGAGAGTTGAGGATCTCGTAATAGAAAACGGAGAAGTTGAGGGCGAGACCTAGCCTGATTGGGTGGGTAGGCTGCATCTTTGACTTGCTGATTTCGAACGCATCCTGGTATGCCTTCTGGCTGTCGTCTACCACGGCTGAATATATTATGTGCAAAATTATCAACAAAATGTCAACGATTTTATAATTGTTGATATTTTGAATTTAAAACTGATTTTATCTCGATATGATTATCTTTATATATATATATAACGTTTCATAAATAACAATAACAACATATTATAATGATATTAATATTAATAAAATAAATAAAATAAATATTAAAAAACCTAATATATTTCAACAATAAGTTTCAATTTCTTATTTTGAAAGAAACGATATTTGCGCGTTATTGTATGAATTTTAAATGAAACTTAGAAAAATGCAACGAAACGTAAATGACATTGTTTGTCATTATCGAGAAAAAAAACATGGCGTTAAATTCCACCAACGCTTTAGAATTATTTTTCTGTTCAAATATATAAAACTATATAAAAATAGTCCAATATACGATGAGCACCTTGGAATTTTTCAAACCTTTTCGAATCTAAGAATGTAACAAAACAGTAGATTCAGCAAAGAACATCTGCCATTGCAGCTGTGCTTCCTTTTTTCTGAACTATAGCTACGGGGACGAACGCAGGTACGAAAAGTATTGTGCGACAGCTTTCTATTCGAAGAAAAACGCACATTGATCCTCTCGTACGAAATTCAATGTCACATTATAGACAAAAATATCTTCGACTGGTTTTATATCTTGATGAAATACAGTGAGTATGCAAAATAAAAAAAGAAAAGAGAGACAAATGCCCTGGATTATGTATCAATCCTTTCTTAAGATTGTCGATGAAGAATTAATTTCAGCTACAAATGATTATTAACCAGAATCCGTAAAATTGTAATTGTGAAGCCGTTATTAATATTATGTGTTATCGAATACATACCATTTCTAGTTTCTCCGGTAGCAACTTCTGCGAGATACCTGTAGTAGTCGCCTTTCATCTTGAGGTAGAATACTTTACTCTCGGCATTACTAGCCTTGGGGATCAGGTACTTATCAAGGAGTCCCTGGAACATGATGATATAATTAATTTCTATATGTTTTTTTTTATTAATTTTTGTCACTATGTAGCGCAACAAAGAGAAAATAAAAATAGAAATATATATAAATATTAGAATAAATAGAAAACGCTAAATATCTTATAACAGATATTATCCTTTTCCATTTTCCAAAACCGACATCATTTTCATTTGTTGTCATACACTTGCTTTATTTAGATCGATTCGATTTAGACACTTCAGGTTAATCGTGATTCATAAAGATATTCTCTTACAATTGCTGGAACAAACTTTGTCACGCTTGCTAAACGATGGGAAGGGATAGTAAGACGAGCTACTAGACGAGCTGCTAGTGGATAACCAAGTCATGTGAAATTCAAACCAATGAGTGATTTTTGTTCTTCAACCATAGGGATATGCAAACGCAACAAAAAGGATCGTTCGCCGGTGTAAGATAAGTCGACAAAGCCAGCAACTGTTTTGCAAACACATTAAATCCACCGTGTTAATATGTTTCAAGATATCTACGTATCGTAATCGATCGTATGCATCATGTTCGAGTGATTGACTTTCCAATCATGAAAAGAAAAAAATACATATAAATTCGTTATTTTTTAATTTATATAATCGATCAAAATTGTAATTATGTAAAAACGATAAAGGAATAAAATAAATAAATTCTTACCAATACATCGTAACAGATTTCACGTAGCTCCTTCTCGACCTTTTCCCGATATTCCTTGGCCATTTGCTGTTTACGCTCGGAACCTTCAGTTTTCTGCTCAATGGAGGAAATTACTCGCCACGAGCTACGTCTTGCGCCAACGACATTCTTGTATGCTACCGACAACAAGTTCCTTTCTTCGTTCGATAACTCGACTCCCGTTTCGGTGACTGCCTTCATTGCGGCTGCCATATCATCATACCTTTCTGCCTGCTCGGCAAGCTTTGCACGCTGTACCAATTCTTCTTTGTCCACGGACATTCTGTTGGCTAAAAAACAAAAATCTCGGATATATTGTATGTATATATACATCTTGGTACATAACCAGAAAATTTAACTCGTAGTAATTCGTAATAAATTCAGAAAATATACACAAAGAAATTGTTTTAAGTTGGAAAGAAGAAAGGAGAAGGAAGAAGGAAGAGAGGAGCGTAACGCACATGTGTAATACAAATGTAACGGTGCAACACAGTTGAATTAACACGCGACTTCAATGTCGTCAAGTTCCTTTTCTCGTCTATCCGGGAGTCGCTGGTACGCGTGTGAGAATAGATTTCACCGACGCGTTTAGAACACAAGATGACGTATATAAGTACACGAGCTGCACACGCGTTGTCCAATCTAACTGGCCTCGTTCGCACATAGCATCATTAGCAAGTTATTATATTCTTTATTCTAGAATCTACGAAAAGAGCTTCTTTTCCCAAAGATTCTTTGTGAACAGCTGTTTCTATTAAAGTATAATTAGAAATATTTTCTTTTACCCGGCACGACCACCTAATGATCATTGACAATAAATTTACCCGAAAGAGAAGTTTAGTTGTCTTTGTCGACCTTGACCATGAACGTCGTCGCATTTTTAACATTGAATAAAAAATGTTTGCTTTCCGAATAGAATCAAGAATCGAATACATCTCATTGATGATATGTTTTTCATAATTTTTTTCTTTTTTACGATCAATCGTGTTAGAAAAAAAAAATATAAAACAACTATCTTTAGAACTAAGAATTAAAAACTAGAATTTTTAGTCAATTCTTTTGATATATTTCATTTAATCATTCATCCAATTTTTTTATCCTATTTTTATTTCAATTTATATTTAATCGGTCATATTTAATTAGAAATTTATTAAAGAAAATTGAAGGGAAACAACAAGTAAGAATAACAATTAAAATTTTATATAAAATGATCGTTCCAATTTACAAATATGAAAAGAACATGATTCCTAATACACTATGATCTTTATTCACGTAGATATAATCGTATAGCAGCGATGAGTCACTGGATTGGACCGCGTTACAACGCCAAACCGTAGTAGGCACACGTTTAAACATCTCGACTTCTTTTAACACACGCTTCACGTTCGTCGACCGTGCACGCACACGCTTCTCAGAGTTTCGTTTTCGTATTTTTACGTATTTTTTTATTCATTATTTTCAAATTCGATAGTTTGAATGTTAATTCATAAAACATTGAATGAAGCATAATCAAAAAATATCTGAACAGAAATGCATGATATCAGTTAAATGTTCTTACGTTATGGTGCCCAATTCTTCCTCAATGAATCACAATGACGAGAACATTGCGACGTAACTAAATGTTATATACATTAACATACATACACAATATTATAAATTGATTCAAGAATGAAAGTAACAAATCGCGATTATACACCAAATACGAATACGCTTCACAAGCTTTTCCACGAATGCCTTACGTTTCATTTGACTTTACGCAGAATCGTTTTCCATTCCTTTTCGTATCGATCATCCTCCTTTCTTTCTCGTACGCAAATAACGCGCAAACTCCGTTCAATTTATTTCGAAATCTTGAAATCTAAAGAGAATCAGTCTAGACGAAAGAAACAATTTTCCACATTATGCGAAATAGATTAATCATAATGCGGAATCATTACATCATTAATTATTTAACTATCAGATTAAACGTAAGCGAAGAAAACGATATTGATCAAACAAAATAATTCTATATAGTAATTTTTCTTCGCACAAATATGATGTACTTCGTTACTTGTAATAACATTATAAAAAAATTTCAAATTGTCATAAAAAAAAAACTTATTTTATGCTATATGCAATGCCGATCAATTGTATGCGTTTGAAACTTGTTGAAAAATACATGTTGCTTGTTAAAATATCGAAACACTGTTATAGCGTCAACCGTTAGTGTTCAAGGTGAATATTTTAAAAGCTGGAACGCAACGATCGATCTAATGTGTGTACGATATATGTATCCGTTATTAATTCTTCGAATAAAATATCTATATACTGTGCTACTTACAGTGGCAACGAACAACGGTGTTTTACGTATGAATTGATAAACGTACATATCATTACGCAGATGTAAAGTTTTTTCTAAGCGATTAATTCTAATGCATATATATATATATATAAAATTTTCGAATATATAAAAACGTTTACAATACTAATTGTGTAGAAAAAATTGATTATGTATCGTTATTGTCAATTCATTAATTGTTCGATTCATTATTTAATAGAATTTTTAAGAATATCAAAAAAAAAAAATTTTTTATTTCTTTTAATAATAAACACAAAAAATAGATTTTCACATTGTGACATTCAATACAAACAATAATGTCGGATAAGATCTATGGAAGATGGATGATCAAAAATACTAATCAAAAATACACTGTTCACGTAATATCCAAAATTAATCGTAAATTATAATGAGATATGCGCTCTCGCTGAAAATTATATTGATATGCGAATATTCGATATAATTTTATTCAATCGCGAGCTTATTAATTGATCGAGATTCGATTAAAGATATCGAATAAATGATATATATTGATGTAACTAACATTGAATAAAATACAACATGATTATATATTGATTTCTTGAAAATTTTGTATTATTTCATATAATACTTATCATTGCACGATTATTCAATCACGATAAATATGATTTATGTAGATCAGATGGAAGGTCAAGTAGCCAAATTCTTCTTCGAAGAAACCCGGACGGAAATATTAAACCGGTAGGTGTATTCGACGTCCTATATTTAATCGCGCGCAATCACCTGGCTTTAGGTTAGCAGAGGCTCAGCGACACTGTTGCCGGATCTACAAGAGAATCGATGAGAAATCCCACGTTGCCAGTGAAATATTTCCGGCGCAAATTTTTCAAGCGAATGGAATATGACGAAACACAAATACTTAAGTTAACCTCAAAGCTTTTCCTACGTACCAATTATCATAATAAATATTCATATAATTTTAGTATATTAAAATCTTTGCTTATTACTTATTTCAAAATAGATCATTTTTTTCTTTTAGAGTTTCCTTATACATCTATTTTCCTTTTTTGAAATATTACATTGATTCTGCATTATTATCCATTTATAAACATCATTATATTAACTATAAATAGATAATGATAAAAAAATTACTACAATGTAATTACTAAATTACTACAATCGATTAAAATTATCTTAAAAATTATATAAATAAAATAAATTATATCGAAAGACAAAAAGCATGATTACCTCAAATGATTTGATAACTGAAAGCATTATCGAAATGAAAATAGTTAAAGATAAAGATGTCGCATGTATCTAAAAAATGTGACATCCTTATTATATTGATAAAAATATAAATTTTATCAGACTTTGATTTATCTATATCTATCTATATTACATTATATTACATTTTCTACGATAAAATATTTTTTTTTCAACATTCCTTGCTTATTTTTTAATTATTATTTTTGTTATTTCAATTAAAAGCCAATATCTTTTGCTAAAATTATAATAAATAAATAATGGAAACTCTAAAAAAAATTACTATTACCACTCAAATACGTATCAAAAAGCGAAAATATTCAATTTAGACACGTAAAGTGGAAGCTTCCGTGGGAGGTGAGGAGCAAAGCTCGTATTGTTAGGCCGAAGGTCACATGCGCGAAACACTTCGAAATAAAAAAAAATTGCGTACATTTATCATGTATGATTTGAGGTTATATTCGTAGTCGCGTAGCTGGGCCGAAGAGGGAGCAGTCAAACGGAGCGCCACGGCGCTACTTTCACGAAGCGAGAGCGAAATTCTTCATCTACGTTCGCTCTCTTTCCTTCTTTTCCTCTCCTGTTTAACACGCCCCGACCCCGAAGCCGTTCTAAACCGTTCATGTCGCGATATGAACGAGAACAATCCGAGGACAAAGAAACTCGGAACAGGAACACCTTACTTCGGTGAAAAAGTAATTGGCGTCATTGCGGAAACTGTACCGATTCATTCTGCGTCGCAGTATAATACCGCAGAAATCGATAACCAATTCACTCTCCTTCTTGGTTTGATTAGGAACGCGACATCGAAACAAAATTTCTAGCACATTCTCGAAATATTAATGTTCTAGAAAATAGTTCAATAAAAAAAAAAAATACGAAAATGATCATTTACATGCAGAGACATGGAAAGAACAACTACGGGAACAGAAGGTGAACTGGAAGGAGAGAGAAAGAAAGAGGGAGGGAGGGAGAGGGAGGGAAGAAGAGAGAAAAAAGGAAGATTTAAGTCGAGAGAAACTCGAAATAGATAAAGCGTCATTAAGCAGACGCATAAGATAGAAGCAACGAATTGTTGCAGAATCTTACCTATAGTTAAAGTTTTTTGTACAATAAATATTTAAATAAATATATGATCAGCGTATCCCGTAATTTCACGCGAAATTAGGAAGGGGCCCGAAAATTGACTAGACTTCTAGTTCTTTTTTGTCTGGGGGGTAAAGAGCGAGAGCGTATTACGCGGAGAAACTACGCCGGGTCTTTTTCCTCAGTCACACTCAGTTACGGTACCACACATCCCTCAGTGACCACTCCCGCACAACGACTGAGCCGGCAACGCTGCTCGTGGTGGGGACTCGGCGTGCCTCGTGCTGGGACTCGTCTTCGTTCGGTTTTAGTCGTCTCAAGTCGGTTTCTCTCGGTTTACCTCGTGGCCGAGCCGAGGTATTGATCGGTTCGCCCAGCATGGCCGGCTCGAAGAGGTTGGGTGGGGCAGTGCCGCACGGCTGTCCCTGTCCCGGGACGCCAACCACGGAATATGATGCGTCGTATTGGACTGCGTAACGCAACGCAAAAGTGCGTTGTACATTATGCTTATGCTTCTCACACTTTCCAAGTCTCTTTTATATGCTCTGTCCTCTTTTTTTTATACTTTCTTCCTATTATATATTATCCTTCCTTTTTCCCTGCAAACGAATCTTTCCATGTGATCTTGTTCTAATCATTTCTGAATTAAGTCAATTAGGCAAGCATTTCTTTCTTTCTTCATTTTCTTAATTTAAATTTTCATTTTTTCTTAATTATCTTAATATTCTTTTTATAAAACATTTTTCTTCCATAGTTCTCTCAAAAAATATGATAGAATTTTAAATATTAAGTATTTCAAATTTTTTATTATTATACATTATTATAAAACTTTTACAAAATTAAAAATACCAAGTATTAGATATTATTTGATTTCAGTAAAAAAGTATAAGCAATGAAAATTGAATGTACGTAAAAACTGAATTTTTAATGAAATGCAAAAACACGTGCATAGTCACGTGATATACAGTTTTACCGGTGGAAATTATTTGGAAATTATACGATATATTTATTAATTACAACATTAATTACAACATTTAAAGTTATTGATTGATTTCTATTTATGATTTCAAATTAAATTATATTTATTTTATAGATAATAATTTTAATTCTAACTGTATATTATAATAACGAAATTCTCAAACTTTCTTCAAAATTTATGCGCTTCATTTATTTAATTTATCATTTATAACGATTATAAGATTTCTATTATTTAATTAATTTGAGTAAAGGAAGAAATAAAGTAAAAAAGAGAAAACCAAGAAGAAAAATAAGAAGAAAGAAAAATGATTTAGAAAAGTTACATTTCTACTATTAAAACGAATTTCACTTAATAAGGAAGAAGAAAAGAATACGAAGATTCGTATCAATGAGTGAAGAAAGTAGTAATTATTATGAAATATAATAGTTGTATCGAGAAGACGAGCGCAGAAAAATAGGTAGATAGTCTTTGTCTCTAACCACCCGCTCCCCCGGTTGGCGAAGCTAAAATGAAATATTGATCTGCGGAGGCGCGCGCAACCCCTGCAACCGACCCGCCCTTCTTCCTTGGTCACCATTTTCAGTTGCTCACCCCCATCCTCTTCTAACTCCTAACTGTTTTGTCATTTTCAAATCTTATAAAAATAATTTATCTTTGGAGTAATAATTTTTTTCTTCTTTGTTTAATCTTATTTTTCAAATTTGATTAAAAATTTAAGATTTTTCTCAGATATAATATATATTTTTTATCTCAATAATTGTCTCAGATTGCAACAAACAATCGAAAAAATAAAAAAACAATGTTATATTCTTTCTAAGTTTTTCGTTTATTTAAAAACGATGCCTATTGTTTCGATATTGAAAATATGGAAAAAGATCAATATTGCCGAATTTGGTTTATTTACTCTTCGAATGTATATTTCAATACAAGCATTTAATTCGAAACGACAGGTAGCTTGATTGAAAAGAATAAAGCAAACTAGCTTCATATATTATATATTGAATTGTTGGATAAATCTGATTTCTACGATCAACTATCGATCAACGTATGTATATACAAAGGAGCTTATGGTAATACGCGTACTCGTATCAATTCAATCGTTGTTCAAATACTATATATGATAAAGATTCAATATTGAATAACTAAGATCAAAGAAATTACAACCAATACAAAAAGATTTTTTAAAATTTTTAATATAATGTGCTATGAATTATTATAAATTATCGAGAAATAATAATGATTCGATTACTATCTAAAAAAAATCATTAAATTTATTTCAGGAACATATTATAAATATAATTTAAATTATAAGCTGAATCAAATATATAAATATAAATGACGAATGTTTAAAAATTCGTCAATCAATTGATAAAAAGATTTTAAACCATAAATTATAATAATTATGATAAAAATATGTAGAGATTGAGATGCTATATAAAAATATGTATTGACACATGGCAAAATTATGTATCATATATGTAAAATTTTACAAAATGCGGTATAATTAAGAAAAACCATTATTCAAGCAGTATTATGTTGATGTTTTATAATAATCACGAAATTGTAAATATTATAAATATTGTAATTTTAGATATCTAGATATAAGATTACATTAACGAGCCAGCAGAATAATAACTGTTACTATGCAATATTATTTCTAAATGAATATTTCAATGGAAAAAAAAAAAATGTCAGATACAAATAATTATAATGTTTAATGAAAAAATGATTATTATTTGAACTAATTTCCGTCTACTGCTATTTTCTTTGGCATCTTCAACTGAAAAATATTTAATAAAAAAATGAACTATTTTCCGCAAAATGTTGGCAGCAACCGATAAGGTAAGAACTCGTTTAATCGTTGGCTAACCATGAACGAGTTTCTCGTTTCGCGCGAAGAACTAACTTGAATACGCTTTTTTGAGATCAATACAAATATATAGAATGAAAAGAAAAAAAAGAAAAAGAGAAGAATATACAAGCCATCGAAGATCCAGGAAGCATAACTGTTACGACACTAACCTTGTAATGTAACATAGGCTATCTCGAAAACCAAAATTATGCTTTTCAAGCTTATATATTCAACAAAATTTTCAATTACCTCGTTCTCAAATCATCGAGTTCAGCCAGTAGACTCAAGGATATTTTATTATTGATTTTCAATAGTACATGCTCCATGCTATTTTTATTACTGGATTCCAAGAGATTCGATTTAAGAATCTTGTGAATCCATCAGTGAGCAAATACGTATTAAAAATACAAAAAGTAAGTAATGAGAAAAAGTAAGAAGTACGTATGGAAGACATCTTTTCTCTCTATTCATGATACAACATAAATCGAATATGATACATGAGACCGATTAAACGTCCATCAACCAGATAGCGAAATATAAGAAGCTAGGTTTGCGAGAGAAATACGACTTGTGCTACAGGTGGTAGAGTATAGATAACGCGTGGGCGTGATGCTGCTACCGAATCTCTCTGACAAAAGAAAGCTTCTTAAAAAAAAGTTATGATTTTAAGATTATGATTTCTAATATTAACTTTCTAAAAGCTTATTATTTTCTTAAAATATGTATTTATTAAAATTAAAAAGAAAAGAAAAGAAAAAAAAAAAAAAGAAAAATCAGAATTGAAAAATTTGCACTTGTTTAACACATTGTCCCTGTTGGCGCGACGCGACACGGCATTACAATGCCGACTAGCTTGCGCAATTGACGTAGCAAGTATACGCTTTTTCACTGCCATTCACTCGTTTTCTACTGTCATATTGAATATTTTCATTCATTCACAATGAAATCTTACACCAACTTGACTTGGTGTAAAACAATTAACCGTGATCAATCAAACTTGTTTCGATTTTTATTTTATTTCACAAATTTCTTTTCAATTCGTTTAATCACAATCGACAGTAATTCTCGTCGATTTTATTCAATTTAACTCGAATTACATGATGTTTGTATCGAATGTATAAAATCATCGAATTGAATATTACTTAGTCATATTGCGATATAAAGAATAAACAATGTCTTTCATGTTCTACCATTGAATTGTAACTAACGACTCTTGAAAAAGTACTGCAAACAAGAAGTATATTTACGTTACGTTATACGTTAAAGGTGGCGCATACGCGATGAATTCGCGCGAGTTTCTGCGTCAGCCGTCTTGGAATAGCAAGTGATGTCAAGCTCAATGTTTCGATTCGGTTCAGTTCGTTCTTCTGACAAACCAAGCACATATGCATTCTTATACAATAATGAATTTTTATTCGCTATAATGAAAAATGTTTTCGAAACATCAGAATTATCAATAAATTATCAATTTAAAAATCGTTTATTATAAAACAGAAATATTTCAAAAAATTAAAAATCAATAAGAGAGCAGAGGATAAGAAAATGAAATAATCAATACGAATAAAACGAAAAATAATGCAAATGAACAAATAAATTGATTGTATCATATTAATAAATCACGAAAAGAAAAATAAAATAATAAAAACAAATAAGTATAAATCATTAGGATAAATTATTTTGTTCATCATACTATTTTTTTTTAATTACAAACAGATCTACATAAATGCAAAGAAAATTATAATAATCAAATGCTAATTATATTTTATTTTTTATTGAAAATTAATTGGAAATTAAAAATGAAATATATAAGAAAACACAACTCGTCAAAATGTTAACGATAATATGAGCAATCATATAAATGAACGATATACATGATATTTTAACTAAGATATCTTATTAACTGGCAAAATTCAATTTCCGACAGTACACGATTCTCATACCATATTTCCTAGGATTTTGATCACGGTAAACGATATCTATAATTATAGATCGTGATTCGTGCATGAAATATGAAACTATAAAGTAAATACCGATAATGTATCGATGATTATATCGATAATGTTTAATTGTTCTTTTTAAAAAAGTTGGAACTAAATCAGAAAACTTTTATTTATATTATTCCTATGAAATCTTTATAACAATTTTTAAGAATTTGTTTATTTATCTAATTTCGATTTAGTATCAGATTAAAAAGAATGCATTGTGTAAAGATGCTGAAGGTTATGAAGTCGTGGTGAATGACCAATTATTCGTAAATTCGTTTAAACGAATGAGTCAACAGAAAGCTTAAAAGCACTTTCGTCGAAGTAGCACTTAAATATACAGCCTTATAATACATACGGATATTGTGATATTCTTCCTTCTCGGTCTATCATCGTGCTTCAAATTTTGAATAAAAGAAAACCTCTTCTTGTTCGGTTAACTTCTTGAATACAATGTTAATCAATGAATCGCTACTACATCGAGATCTTCACAGTCAATTTACAGCCACTTATCAGTCAATAACTACATTCAACAATCGTGCTTTTCGGTGAAATTCTCATATATATAATTCTCGGTAATCAGATACTTCTGTATAATTCTTATTTCTGTTCAATCACATTTTCACTTAAAAATCTATTTTAATCATTAAAATTAAAAAAATATTGAAATGATAAGAAATAAACGAGAACATGAGAGATGGTCAAAAAGGTAGAAAGGCAGATAAAATATTGATGTGTTTTGGTATTTTACAATTGAAATTTAACTAAATTCCAAGATGAAATAAGAAACATTCATTTCAAGATAAATGTAACTTCTTTTAGTTTCAGATTTTTTTAGGTTAGATTTCTTATTATACAACAAAAATGATATTTAACTTCAAACGATTATTCTTTCCAATTAACATAAACAACAAAATAATGTAATTAGTAAATTTAAATAACATGAATAAATACAAATATAATAAATAAAGTAACTTCATTTCTTAAATAAATATATATTAAAGAAAAGCTTGTGGAATATATCATATGATATCGATCGAACGAACATGCAATGAAAAATTGAAAAAGAATGTTATGACATGCGTATTATCATTGTCAGTGTTAATTAAAAAGTAAATTCTATCTTAATTCATGTTGTTTTTAATCAATGTTGTTTAACAATCAAGAAAGATTAAAAAACAGAATTCACAATTTTCTACTATGAACAAACACCTAATTTTTACTAAAATTATCAATTAATTTAAACGTTACATATTCTATTTGTCAAACAATTACATATATATCGGTAAATGAATGTGAAGGCTATATAATAATAACATTATAACTGTTTTTATCTTTTTCACTTAAAAAAAAATAATTTACAATATATTTAAAAAGAACACATAAAAAATACTATGATCAATAGCATATATTACTGTCATATTCAATTTTTCATTGAGATTGTATAAAATTCAATTACATATTATTTCATAAGAAATGGATATAAATCGTATATGTTATACCGGTCGATAATTATACGCCACATAAAATGGAATAATTCATTCACTAATGCATGAAAACTAAATTTTATGTTGTTATCAATGGAAATGTATAAAAATATAGAAATTTCAATATTTATTATACAAAATATTGAAACATTACCGAAAAATTATTCATCTGTCAAAGGGCGTGTACTTGATATAGCATTTATATATCTCTATCTTCTAATAGAAAGCGCATGTTACTCTTTAACATGACTTCAAGCATAATCATGTGCAAGAGAACAATCAAAAAACTAAACAATGTATTTTCGATTTTTCCAAACCATATAAGAGATCAAGTATTGCAAAAAAAATCAGTTATTAACAATGAGTCGACACTTACACAATTGTCATTTCAAGAAATTTCTACACTCAATGAAAACAGTTGCCAATATTATATAATGTTAACTTATATATTATGCGAATATAAGATAAAATTATGTATGAAATCGATAATTTTCTTATATTTTATAGACATATATATATAAAATATAATTTCATCACCAACTGTATAACTAAGATGGCGGCAATTATCTTGTTCGTTTAGGGCTGTCGCGTCGCGTGCGTCGTATCCGCTATGAGCGGCAAGTGACTACCTTCAGACTACCTTTTATCGCACCGCAGTTTAAAGAATTTTACTAAAATGATAATTCGTTTGATAAATGATTTGTATAATATGTGGATTATGTAGAAATGTCAAAACGAACAATTTCAATTATAAAAATGTAACAAAATGAGTAATTTATAGGTTATTTCGAGCAACTTGGCAAAAAGAGAAGGGGACTGCATGGCTACGGGGTTCACACGACTCATGATCAATTACATTTCATATTATTTGCGATTGATATTTTAAAAAATATTGCTATAACTTCCATCTGTTTTTCACACTCGTATATAATTACGTTTGAAAAAAGACTCACCTTTAGAGTGTTACAAACGGCCTAGAAAATCGAGGCTTCGGCGTATTCGACAGCTCCCGTCCACTACGATCTCACAGAGTGCACTGGCGCAACGAGCGGAAGCCGCCATCTTGAACTGCGTTCACTTGACGCTTTCCGTTCATTCGAAGGATACATGTTTACCTTTCCCGCCATTTCTGAAATCTATAGACAAATAATTTATTCATTTATATTATTTTCATCAAATTAATTTTTTTTTATTTTTTAATATATCTTTTATGTCATTTAAAATATAATAATTGCATAATTATATATCAATATATTAACTTTATCGATTAAATTATATGTATATGTATACTTATATTAACACAATGCTGACAAATCAGAAACAATTCATTCCACATTTCAATTATATTTTCAATTGATTGTTTGCAATCATTGTTTTAAAATTAATCTAAGCACTCTACAGTGTTTTACTTAAAATAAAGTTTGAAGAATATCAAAAATACTATATACACATTTGTATTACATATATTTGCGCTATTTGCGTAACACATGTTGTGTGATTATTAATGTGCTTTGTCGATTTATCAAAAATATAATTTTTAAAATTTTCTTGCTAAAGAATGCCTAAATCGAAAAGAGATAAAAAAAGTAATATTATTATTTTCATTAACAGTTTATTTATTTATTGTTTCATTTTATATTTTTAATTTTTATAAGTTAACCTAAAAATGTTTCACGTGTCATCAAATAATTAATAAATTTGTATTTCACAGTATCTCTTACAAAAACAAGTAAAAAAGGACTTGCCTTAAAGCAACAAATTGTGGAAGATGTTAGGAATTGTGTTGAAAAATATGCCAGAATATTTCTTTTATCCGTACACAATATGCGCAATAATAAACTTAAAGATTTGCGTTCAGAATGGAAAGACAGCCGATTTTTTTTTGGTAAAAACAAAGTGATAGCATTAGCTCTAGGCAAGTCACCGGAAAATGAAGTTGTAGAAAATCTTCATAAATTATCATTAGCATTAAGAGGACAGTGTGGTCTACTATTTACAAATAGAAGTAAAAAAGAAGTATGTATTTATTTGTTAAAGAATTATTAATTAATATTAAATATATATGTAAAAGTTATATTTATTTATTCATATTTATTAAGGTATTGAAATGGATGAGGGAATATGAGGAAATAGATTATGCTAGATCTGGTTTTATTACACAAGAAACTATAACATTACCCGAAGGTCCAATACCAGACTTTTCACATAGTATAGAACCTCATTTAAGACAATTAGGAATGCCTACAGCTTTACAAAAAGGTGTTGTAACATTAATCAAAGAATACACTGTATGTAAAATAGGACAAGCATTAACTCCAGAACAAGCAAGAATTTTGGTAAATATGTTGTTTAATATCTTATGATAGATATTAAAATCAATGAAATAATAGCTTTTTTTTTTACAGAAATTATTTGGTAAACCTTTAGCTACATTTAAATTGATACCATTAGGTGTATTTTCTAAAAAATATGGATATAAACAATTTATATCTCAAGATGATACTAAAGAAAATTTAGAAGAACAAATGGCTATGGAAGAAATTGAGAATATGTAAAAAAATACTTATAAATTTATATATATACATAAATTATAATTTTTATTCTAATTTTATTGTAAATTTTATTAAAAAAATAAACATATGAAGGTGCTTATAGATCTATATTTTTAGAAACAACTGATAAAGTATTCATCATTAATGTATATTTAAAATATCAAAATTATGAAATTTCTCTTTTTCAATCATTATCTATTTAATAAATCGAAATAATGACGTTACCTCTATATTTTTCTATATTCTGGATTATTGGACTTTTATGGGTAAATCATAAAATTGTTATATTAACCTATGATACGAGATTAGATTTAAAAAATTATTTGTAATTATATTTACATAGATTATTTATTATTGGTGCTGCGAAAATTCTTGTGACAATAATCGTAAGATAATTTTTGATGTAAATTCTGATAAAAGAAATAGCACGATGTCCATCGATTCTTCGGATATATCTGATAATGATGAATCTATAAAATATAGTAGAAAAAGATTAACATATGAGGTGCACGTTAATAAATTCAAATAAATTTAAAAAGTTTTATTTGCTAATATTTATACTTTATTTGAAAACATCATTTTCTTATTTATTTCGTATTCGTAACATTCGTAACTATAATTTCAGACTAAAACACGATGGCCAAGCAGAACTTCAGTAAATGAAATATAATATGTACATATAACAAAACGATTTTTTCGCCATTAAAATTGCTATAATAATTAAATTAAACAAAGTAAACATTGGAATTTAAATTTTTTAATAAGACCATTTTTTCATTAATTTATGATTTATTTATTTATTGTTTTAAAAGCCACAAGATATATATCTTTATTACATTTGTATTTCGTTTATAATCATATGTTAAACAATAAACGAATTATATCGGAAATAGAAAATTATGAAATAAGAAACGCATCATAAAATATATGATACGAAATTTAAATTTTATCTGTTTAATTATGAGTGAATTAAACTATTATTTTATAATGTATCATATTAAATATAATAAAAACAGTGAAATGTAAAAAAAATGTAGAGATACTGAAACATCATGTTACATAAAATAAAGTTATATTTATGAATCTAATAAATAGCAATATACTATAAAATTTTATCGATTATATAGAAACATGCTTATGTAAAACTGTATTTATTTTATAAATATTCGTATGTAATATTAAGCAATGTTCATATTAATTGTAGAAAAAAGCATTCAAGATGTAATTTTGCAGTTTGATTATTACTAAGGAATGCTTTAACACTTAATAATTTATATATTGAGCACATTCAAACAAAACTCATTTTTTTTGCATTGTATTATTATTACATAATATTTATAAAATATTATTAATAGTATATTTATTATAAAAAGAATTTATATAAAGCAAAGAAATTAAATTAAAATTTATGATAAATTTTAAACTTAAAATAAAATTTAAATTTATTTGTACTAAAAATAAACCAGTTTAGGAAGAGCAATAAAAAAATACCAAAAATTAAATATTTAATTGCTTTCAAATATCATATAATAGGAATAATAATAAATATAATAACAATAACAATATAGATTGTTTTGTTATTATAGAATGATTGATAATAAATTTAAAGTAAAAGCTCGGAAATTAAAGAGAAAAAAATAATATTGTCATCTTCTACATTTCCTTTTTCTCATATCTTATTATTTTTTTTCTCTCTCTTTTTTTTTTTTTAAAGTTATACCATCTTATTAAATATTTAATATTAAGCTATATGTAATTGGAATACAATACTGCATCATCAAATAATTTGTATTTAGCATTGTCATGTTGTTAATGTCAGGATATCAATGTTCTTCACTAATATTCATTTTTCAAATAATAAAAATTCTTATCCTACTTTTAACATATACTTATTTTTAATGAGTACGAATTGATATTCGAAACTCAAAATATTTTCGGTTCTATTCTTCAGTTTTCTTTGGTAGAACATAATTGTACTTTTGAATATTGTAAAAAACATAATTAGATATTAAAATGAATGATATTATGTCATTGTGCTATTTTCATCAACAGAAAATCTATGCTACTTTATTAATAATTATTATACTTAATTATCTTTAGATGGTATAGTTTGAAAGACACAGGTATAAAATATATTATTGTAAAAAAAAAAGAAAAAGAAAAAAATGACCATTCTAAAATACATTTACGTAATAAAATGGAAATAGTTTGAAATAATAATAATTTTCTATAGGAAACTAGACATACTTTCCATTGTTAATGTAAATAATGAATTTGCTTTTATACACTGTTATCGTCCTGACCTCCTTAGTATTTTGTTGAATTATATCACAATACACAAATGATTACATTATAGAATATGGCAATTTCACAGCACACTAATTCAACAGAGATCTCATATAAAAATAAATAAGATTTCTTTAACGAAATTAATTCGACAAAAATATCAGCTAAAGTAATAAATATCTAAATTATATTACAAAACATTAAACTTTTATGTACTATGGTGATTACAATTAAATAATTCTAAAAGAAATTTTTGATGAAATATATATTAGAAAAATTGTGTATATGTATTACACTATTTATTCTTTTCTATTAATGGAACTTTGTAGTATGATTTTTGTATGAATGAACTCATAAATTATTTTATACGCATGTTTATCACCATATTACAATTGATATTATATTAGTATCATACATTTTCAATTATCGATTAATAATGTAATATATATCTAATAGAAAGATCTATCTATAGAAATTATTTTAAGCACAGCATGTAAGCGATTTGCTTTGAACTCTTCTTGAAACATATAATAGTGCAATAATTCTTATTGAAATATATCATATCCTTTAATATAATAATTTTACTATAAATTACGTTGAAAGCTAATTTAATGTTATTGATAACAACATAGCCCTGCTATTCTATTTTTGAGAATTGGAATGTATTTAAATTCAATGTAAAATACTTATTCTCCTTCTACATCGATTTATGTATCACTTGTATTGATAATAAATTATTTTTATATTTAACGTTATGTAGAGTCTATTGATCAATAAATAAAACATATCTACTAAGCCTATAATCACTTATATAAATCTACTTCAGAATTGCATCGATTTAAAATTGAAGAATCTTACATTTGATTATGTCCCATATAACATATGAAATATAAAAAGTGATTAATAGAAATGATCATCATCTAATTATAAATAAAATGTATCTGTTCTTTTCTTAGAATAAAAATTCTAAGTAAGATATTTTTACTTATGTGATTTGTCTTTGAATATACAGTTCTTCCAATGATGGTACTTCTGGTATTGGATCTCGCCAATATACAAAATTACTAAATTCATCCGCGGCATCCTCTCTCCAAGCTGGGAAAAGATGGTCAACAATAAAGCTCATATTTGAATATCTGAAAAAAATAACAAGATCAAATTATAAACATTGAGTTTATTATATTATATTGCGGATTTATTAATAAAAATAACAAAAACTAGAGTATAGGATACATGTCAAATGCACAGTTACAGATTGCATTATTACATATGTATATAATAAATTCTGAGCAAACATCAATACTGATATTCTGATGAAATTGCATTTTGTGATCTTAACAATGATTTCACTCTAACATAAATATATACAGGATCTCATTAAACTTAACTAACAAAAGTGTTTTTGTTAGTATAATTAATGGATATTAATGAATTTATTATGGGCAATATAGTTTGAATATTTATACAATTTTGCAATACATATAATATGTTCGAAGTACTTGGTTGAATATTTGTGTATAAACAAAAAGAAAGTAAAATTTTGCTATATAAATCCATAAGGATCTTTTTTTATAGATATATACACATAAAATAATATAAATATTATACATGAAATAAGATATTATTTGAAAATTTCATTCTATTTATATAATATTTATATATTTTAAATGATGAGCCTATATTAATACCATCGAAGATGAATGAAAATGGAAATGATAAGAAGCAATTGTGTAATAACCAGTGCTTACCCTATAAGAATTATAAGAAGATAGATAGCAGTTCTTGCACAACCAAATACCTCAAAGCATACTAATAAGATCAAATTAAAAAAATAAAAAAAAAATAAATTAAATTTTTATTTTTTTAAATAAAACTAATAATAATAATAATAAATAAAAATAAGATAAATAAGAAAGAAGAAAGATATTGCCATTGGAAAAATCTAATTGTGCATATACTAATATTTTTTTTAACAATTTTTATATAAATTAAAAAAAATATTATATACTTATATATAAAAAAACATATTATAATATGATTATATAATTATATGTTAATATTATGTGGTATTGTATTCATATATATATAAAACATATTCTTATTTTGATCAATTATAATATGAAATCATATTAGAAAATTATAGCAAATATTATTAAATTTATAGAATAATATAGTGCATAAAATAATAATCCTGTTATGAGGTAGCAAATTTGTACATATCAAATAAAAAGAGGTCCAATGGCATAAATATATTGTTTGTAAAGATTATTAATTTAAGCATTATCAATTGGACGAATAGAATAAAACAGCTATGGTTGTGCCGCCATCAGTAGATGATTCACATGGGCAGTGGCGGGAACAACTCATTGACGATATCGCACTGACATGCGTAACTGCAATCATAGAAATATCCGACCTATAAATATTCTTTTCTCAGTAATCAATTTTCCTTTTTCTGCAAATTTGCTCTTTCCTAATTAATTGGATAAAATATAAATTTCGAATTTTTTTTATATCAAAATCATAAATCATAAGTCATTCTGCTTAATAAATTAATTTTCATTCGTTTAGGAAAACCTAATACACATGTATAATTTTTAAAAGAAATTAAAAAAAAATATATAAATATCTATGCTAACATCTATAATGATTTAAGATTTTTAACAAAGATTAATAATTTTAGTGTTGTAGTAGAAATGTAAATATGTACTTGTTTTCAGAATAAAATATTAAAATTATCCTATAATATTGTATAATATGTAAAATAGATTATGAAAATATAAATTAAATATCTATGCTAAAAAAATTAATTAAAATTGCTAAATTTATCATTACATTTATATATTTGTTTATTTAAGAAAAAGAAATTAATAAAAACAATGGAAAAAATATATATATAATAATAAATAGTTACTTACGAAGATTGGAATGTTTGCGTTAATTCATGTTTTAATTCGCCTCTGTGATTTATAGTAAATATACGCATAGTTGGAATTCCTACAGCTCGATATGCCCAAACATCCTATGAAAAAAAGAAAATAAATATTTAGTAAGATATTTATTGAAAAAAGTACTATATTATATTTCTTATTTCTTGAAACAAAACTATTATAAATTAAATAAAATATTTACATTAATTCGATTTCCGTAACCAGCATAGAAAGGTTTTGAACCTTCCGGAAATAAGGCTTGAATGTCACTAAGACATGATATCTTGAATTCTTCGGGTTTTCTCTCTATAACTTCACGATGGAATGCTGAAATTAGGCTTGTTGGATTTAAAAGTAATGGCCCATCAGGGAGTGACAAATCTCCTTGTCTAATACTCTTTAAATATTCTCTTGTAACTTTAGCTTGTCCAATCGCTCTTGCAGAAAGATATAATAATTTATAACCATTGTTTTTAATTTTTGTAAATAACTGAGCAACACCAGATTGAGCCCAATCTTTACCAACTATTGGCAAAATATGACCTAGCACATCAGATTTTGTAATGGTTCCATCTATATCAGAAATAACAATTTTATCATCCCATTTCCATTTGTAAATATGACATTTACAACGTGTAGTGCCTTGATATGCTGTAGTTACACTAAAAACTACTTCATTAGCTCCATCTTTTAAATTGAGACTAGCCTATAATAAAATAACAAATTCAAAAAAAAATATGATTATACATACTATAAAAATATTAATTAAAGATATAAAAATATATAATTAAATATAATTAAAAATAATTTAAAATTTTATTCACTTTATAATTTTATGAATTGTTTACATACTATTTGTACAGATGACAACCTCAAAGTTTTTCGATATTTTTCAGTAGATTCATAATATGATCTTCTTTCTTTAGGTATTTTAACTCCTTGTGATTCATTTTGATTACTATCAGAATCTTCACTACCGCTATAACCTTCGCCTTCCCTTTCGCGATTTTTCTCAGTCTTGGCGATATCTTTTGTTAATTTCGTACATTGTTCTACTGTTTCCGTTATACATTCTATGTTTTGATCAATTTTTAATTCTCTATTTGAAATTTCATCAATTGGAGTGCTTTCTTTCATTTCCACTATTTGTTCTGAAGATTGAATAACAGTTCCATCAGCTATAAAATATAAGAAATGAATAAAGATACTTATATTAGAAAATAATGAATAAAATTTAAAATAAAATCATTATTTTACTTTGATTAAGTTCTTGAGATTTTTTAGGCGGTTGTGTAGATCGTCTCCATGAAAACCATGAACTGTAACCACTACGGCCTTCTGGTTTGCCAGTACTTTCTTGTTTTTTTTGTTCATGCATTGGTAATGGCATACATTGTGTATATAAATTTTCGATTGTATTTTGTGGTAAATGTCTTTGAAATACAGCATAAGTCATTACAATTGAACAAGCAGTCGTCCAATTATAGAATTTTTCATTAATTTTTACAACTAAATTTGGGTTTTCATATAATTTTGGATCTGAACAAATATCTTCAAAATGAAGTAAATTTTGATGAAAAACTTCTTTGGAAGGACCAGTTTCAGAATCTAAACCACCACATAAGGATATACTAATATTCATATTACTGTCAAATATAGAATGTTTTGGTTCTTCAAAATCACTGTCTAATGATTTTGGTCCACCAATTGCTCCTTCAACACTATTAGGACTTTGTGGTAAACTTGGTCCATTACCTGATTCAGTATCTTCTTCATCTATTCCTTTTCCATCTATAAAAATATTATATAATTAAAACAAATTGTTTTGGTAACATAATATAATTTATATAATTGGATTACCTTTAATTGTTGATTGACCTCTATGAGAAGAAGGAAAATAGAGAGCTGCAACTTCCGGATCTAACTCGTCAGCGTTAAGATCGCTAAGATAAATTCCTTCTAATTCAGGATTACGTCTTACACGAGAAGTTTTCCGCATAAAAGATAACATACCACTAAGCATAGATCGATGTGCTTCCACTAATATTAAAACATAATTATATGTTAGTCTAGAGTGTATAAAATTATATTGATATATTCGAAAATATAAGATTAATTAATTTATCAATATAAATGAATAAAAAATATAAATTTTTTTCTTTAATAAAATTTTAATAAAGCAAAATATTTTTTTATGATTTTTATCTTTGTGTTCCTATCATTATTTTTTTAATAATAACTACTACTAACTACTATTTGGTTGATTAACTGCTTTTGATGAATTCAATGAATTTCTGTGAGGTGTATGTGTTGAATCTGGAGGCAAACTAGGCAGTTCACCCCATCTCCAGCTCTGTTGATGACTTTTATCATCCTCTCGTTCAGTACCTTCTTGCGTTATTTTACGCATTTCAAATTCTGTATCAGATTGAACAGGTGAACATGGCCTAGAATCCTGATTCCTATTAAATATGATGATGACAATAAAAATATTAATTTTATGTATAAAGAAACATTATGTATACACTTTTCATTTCTATAATATTATATGTAACTTTATTATAATTTAATTATATTTAATTCTTATATATATTCACAAACAAAATACTCTTTATAGAATTATATAAAATTTATATATATATATATATATATATATACACACACACACACACACAACAAACTTACTTTGTAACTTCAGTGTCACTGAAGAAATGAAAATCTGTTTCAGGACGTTTGTCTGTTTCTTGAGTTGAAATAACTGATTCATTTTTATTTTCTAATTCAGCAGTGGAATTTGAATCTTTTACCATCTTTAATTAATATACATACATAATATCAATAAGCAATATTATCCATGATCAAATATTTTATTTTAAATGCAACAACTTACAGATTCGCCAAAGGATTCATCTGGAATAGATGCATCATTCTCACTAATCTCTGTCTGGCTACTACTACCATTGCTACTCTTTCTCTGAGATCCTTTTTTTCTCAAAATACTTTTCCTCTTTCGTTTCCTTTTGGTTGAATTACTATTATTTTTATTTTCTTCGACACTTTCGTCCTTTGAATTTTTTTTACTCATCGATGCGTTCGATTCATCACTCGATTTTTCTCTACCGCTACTTTGCATATCTTCTGTAATCGGTCTAAAATCATTTTTTACTACACTAATTTTACGAATTCTTTCGGACGACGTTACAGCTACAAAAGATTTAGGAGTTGATGCAGTTGGACACGATTCATCATCATTAATACCATCCATATCAAAAATTTCTTCTTCGCCTTTTAAGGTATTTCGTTTTTCATTTTCTTTTTCCTTCCAATCACTTAGTAACACTTTTTCAAATTTTTGTCTTTGATCTATAGGAAGTTCAGGAAAATTTTCTTTAAATAATCTTTCTTTATCTTCAGTTTTTAAAGCTGAATATTGTTCACGAATTAATTGTTGTCTTTGCACTTCTCTTTCTTCTGGTGTTAAAGAAGCAATTTGAAGCCATTTTGTACGATGTTCTGATGGAAGGTCAGAGAATTGTTCATTTAAGAATTTTTCTCTTTCATCAGGCGGCAAAGCTGACATTTGTTCCCATTTCTCTCTCTCAATACATAAAATAGATTCTATGAGAAGTTTGTCTCTTTGCTCTGAAGGAAGATCAGAAAGAATATTAAATCTAGATGATGGAAAACAATTATCTTCAGGTATAGGGGAACAAGCTAAATGAGGTGGAATTTCAGTATCAGTCGGAGAACCATGAGAACTAACTTCTTCAACAAAAAAGGCTTCTCCAGAATCTCCTAACTTCATATGGATTTGCCTAGGTTCTCCATTTATTTCTATATCCACCTGTGATAAAAAAAATAAAGAAAAAATTATTTATATATTTCTCTTCAAATTATTGAAAAAATTAAAAATAGAAAAAATAGGATTTCAATATTTAACAAAACAAAATATGAGATATGATAGAGAATGATAATTGCAAAAGTTTCATTAAAATTATAAAAAAAATAATTGAATTAATTAAAAAAATATTTGAATAAGTATAAATTAATCTTTGATATAAGTATTTAACAAAACAAAATACGAATAGAATGACAATAATTCCAGAAATTTCTATCTAAAATTATTTTTGAAAAATATTTGAATAAATATTAATTATATGATATAAAAATAAATATTATAAATAACTTACTACTTTTTCTCTGGAACGAAGAACACCGAGCTTTCCAAAACGAACATGAAAAGGTGAACAAGTAAATGATCCATCCGGTTGTTCGACGACAATAACATCGATAGCACCCGTGAGTGTCGCCGCGTTAATTTCATTGTAGAAAACGCGAAAATTACTTATGAATTTCCCAATGTAGTTCATACTGTACATTTTACACTAACGTATCGTTGAACCACACTCAAAATATATTTCCGTTAAGATGTTTCACTGTATTACAGTGATGTGTGATTTTCAAAATGCTTAAAAGTTGCCGCGAGATCGAAGAAATGTATCTGTTTGAAGGTTTTTTTCTCGAAAAACACCGAATTCAAATAGATCCAATATGAAAATTAACTTAACCACATTGAGTCATAATTTTTTGATGGTTAATTAAAATTAATGAAAGTTATTATTATTTTTTGTTTAAATAAATCAACAACTATAATTGAACAGTATTTCAATAAAATAATTTTCAATAAAATCTACAACCGTTAGTTACCGTTACGAGAAGATGCAGAACTGTCAAGAATTTGAAGCCGGGCAAATACTTCGAGCGTATATCTATAATAAGTTTATTACGTAAATTGTGCATCGATATGCACAATTAAACGAATAGCACGTTCAAAATTACAAACAAATTCAATAGATTACTTGCAAAACTCGATCAAAATTAAAATTCTTTGTTCTCATAAATGATTTGATACGAAATCCACCCGACTACCACAGCAGACGGTAGCCCAAATTGACGTTAGAACGGGTCACGTGCCCAGACTTGACCAATCCAAGTTCTCAAATACATCGGTCAATAAGACTTGATACCACGTGACGTTGTAAGAGTCGCGGACTACCGCGACTTTTAAATGTTATTGCTCAATCTGAAAACATAAAAGAGAGTAAAACATAATATTTATTTAAATAATTTTCTATTTTTTAAAAGAATCCTTAAAATATTTCTAAAGTAAAAACAACGAATTACTTTTATTGCTTTATTTCAATTTCTAAATTTTAAATTTTCATGTTGAATTTTTTCTAGAATTGTTTAATACTTAAATTTTAAAGCAATTTTTAAAAAAAATTTTGTTATATGTTCATTTTTTATGTTTATTTCGTAAAAAAACGGGAAAGATTTAAAAAAAACGAAGGTGATAAAATTTTTCGTTACTTTCGAAAAGTTGTTGAATTGTGCATTATGTAATTATATGATTTTATCAAAACAGTATCTCAATCGTATTTTGTTTTAGGAGCAATATACATTCACAATACATCATACAAAATATATGAAATTTTTCATTAATACGAAATATATAATATATATAATATTATATATAAATAAATATAATATATAATTATAATTTCGTGTAACATTTAAATAAATGTTGCATTACGTTTGAAAAGATTAGATAAAAAATCAATAAAAAAATTGAATATCTATTTAAATCATCACAGAAATTTATTTAATGATGTGCACGAGAACACCGCATGCAAAGTGTTTTTGAATGCGTGAAATTGATCCATTATCTCTTTACCAGTCATGCGTCAACCATCGAAAAAGATGTATTTTTATAACTCTAAATCTTATAGACTAATATGTATTTTAGAATAAATTGAAATTTAAAAAAATAAAAATAAAAAAAAAAGTTTTTATAATCAATCACTTTTTCTCCTTTTTTTCAATGAATATTATGTAATTAAAACTATAAATTACACTTAAATTCTCGCTATTTTGTTTTAAAATAAATATATAAAGATTCTTAATTCGGAACATTCATTAAACATTTATAGTAATAAATTTATATGATAATATATTTAAATTTTCATGATAAATATCATACGAGATCATATGATTTTATATAATTAAATCTTAGTATTAATTTCAATTTTTTTTTTATTTTAATAAATTTAAAAAAAACATTTTTAAATATAATACATATTTCTCACAAATTATATTGTATTTTTCTATATAATATAATATTTCTATTCATTTCTTCTTCGATTTATTTCTCGTTATTATTCATTCTTTATTATTACTTATTCATTTTTTTTATTTTTAATTTTTATGACATTGAAGTACTGCATGTATAAATATCATTAATGCTACTATTTTGATTAATAGTTAAGTATTAACGTGAAATGCAGGTGACATTAGCACACGTAACAAGATATAGATTGAACAAAAATGTTATTGATAATCAATAAAATCGAAGAAGCAACTGTTTCCGAAGAACAGTAGTATTTTTATGTGTAAACTGTTCTAATAATTTTATTGAATGCATGTTGCAATGTTAAGTTCACGGTCAAGGAATCACGAATTAGTAATAATTATTACATTCATAGAATATATAGTTTCTTGATATTCAGCGAGTTGCCAAAATTGAACGACATTCAAGCCAAAACAGAACATAAAAGTATTTTTTGCTTCTTACTTACTGAATATAATAATATCTTTCTAACCTTCAAATCTTGCAATACTAAAGTTTCACAGTTGCTAGTAATTTTTCTTTTCGCTTTTTAAATTTAAAATTTATTTCAATAACACTTACGAAATCACGATATTATTGAAAGAATAACTATGAAGAAAAAAAAAATAATAAAAATAAAAATAAAAAAAAATCTGCATATTATATTGTATACACGCAGAATATCTGCATTTTTACTATATTCATTATAGTTTCCCTTAACAGACACTAGTAAACATGGTACGTATATAGTAAATGTGACGTAAAACTAACAAGCGAAAGTAAACCGTTTGTAAACGAAAGGTCTGATCGAGCATACTGTCCTCTCTTCTGCTCTCCTGATCCATCCCTTCCATAACCTATCGTAGATTTATTTTAAATTTCCAAAGAAAAGTGAATCATTGATTTTGAAAGAAAAGTTATACATCTAAATAAGCATCTAAATAATTTTATGATTATTAATATTATTTATTATTACCCTAAACAAAATCATCTATTTAAAAAATAAATAATGAATTATAAATGATTAATGAAATAAATTAATCGATTTTATAATAAATTGTTAATAAATTTTTCCAAAAATGATTTTTATTGAAACAGATTTTAAATGATTTTAATAATTTTTACATTAAATCTCGAAAGAACTGTTATTTCATGAGTAGTTTAATTTTTTTTCAATTTTTCTTTTAAATTAGTTAATTATTTAGTTAATTCGCAGAAATATAATTATGTGATTATCGTGTCTATATCGCGATCGATAAATATATATCTATTAAACACATTTAAACACAAATCTAATTTCGAAATAGACTTTTTTTTAATTCGTATCTTTCTTTCCATTCGTTCTCACCTTTTACTTTGTCTGTTGTATGAATCAACGGAAAAGTTAAAAAGATAATAAGTAAAATATCGTTGCAGTAATGATAATTTACGATTAAGAATTCAAAATCAAAATCTAGGAAACGATGATTATCTTCAATTCAAAGAGTAATTTATTTATTGATTATGGATATTGAACTTTACACATAATGCAAAATTTTTTTTTCGCGTAAGATTAAGCAAGCAATATAATATTGATCAATTAAACAATTTCTGAGAAAATGGAAAACAAATGGATTTCAAGTAAAAATGATTCAACAGAAAATTATATCGCAAAAAATAAACCTTGTTTTAGACCTTGAGCTTTGATCGTTCTATTCTTTCGTTCTGAGCTTTCGATAAAAATATGCAAAATCAAACCTGTGAAAATATGCACGAAAATCGAAAGAACCATTGCCAAAACCCATTGGCAGAAGCGAAGATAGATAAATTATGCAACTATTTCTTCGTTTGTTCTTGATGTTTGTTTGGAAAAGGAATGTTTTCGTTTTCATTTCCGTTTTATATTTATAAAATTTAATATAATATATTTTCGACCAAATAGCGTTTTCATATACAATAATTATAAACAAGTATAACGTTTTATTTATTGTTAAATTGCATTGTATAATAAAACTAACATATCTAAATACTTATATACATATGTATAGTTGCGCTCTATGCTACTATGCTAATATTTCTGTTTCTACTATTAATATAAACTCTCACTCACCTATATATGGTCCATAATTCCACTGTTGCGAAAGATTAAGTTATTTCTTCAAGATTAATACTAATTCCAAACAAATATATGATTTAGCGCGTGCTTTCGACAAATTTTGCAAAAATAAAAAAAATCTCTATCAACGGAAGAGAAACTTGCACGAACCGCTTCATGCGAACATTCGAGTCAAACTGACTGAGTCAGCGACCGGAGAATCTCTTGACTCTCGATACTGCGCTCACGTTTTATCGTGGCCTCTTGCGATGGCTTAGCAAATATACGCTGATCTAAAGTTAATATATACCATGCGGATACATCATGCGTCATAACATACGTTGAACATATCTATACATATATAGTGTATGTAATGTATAAGAATTGTAATGCTGGTAAACACGTTCCTTGTTCAGCAGAGAAAACGCACGTGGCTTATGTTTTTACCATCGAAAAGCTTTCCGATTGGTTGTTGGATACTCGGAACAGCGGTCGAGCCTTCTTTTGTTTTCTTACTTAAAAGAATGAGAGGAAGTGAAACACGCTGTTGGATCATTGACCTATATTGCTTTCTACGTAACTGACTACCCCGTCATTTTATCGTGAAATAATATATTTTTTTCGATAATTACGTCAATGAAAAAAACTTGTTTTTTGATATCATTTTAAATTAATGATTTTTATATTGATAACAAATTTGTTAAAGTGGTTAATTTCATCAAAAATTGATTAGTAAAATGAAAATATGTAATTATATATTATTTATACAACACAATATTATTAAAAAAATAAATGACCAAATAAATAGCAAGTAACGCAATTGAAAAGATATTGATACGAAGGTCAAAAAAACAATTTCTAGCGAGCTATCTTTCAAACAAAAAAATACGCTAGCTAACTGCTATGCTGTTTACGTATATTTACGCTATTACGTGGTGTTGCAGCTAGAGTTGGCTCGATCAAAACGAAGTATCTACACCTACATACAATCGCGCATGATCGCACTGAAAAACAAATTAATTTTACAACTAAACGATAATAACTACGCTTACTGATCAAACTTTCCTATTGATCTACCGTGTACAACAAGATTAAGATGGCATCAAGAGAAACGTATTTGATAGTGATAAACATTCGATTGAGAATGATGTTTTATGAGCATGTAAAACAATATTAGTAAAATGGTAATATATTTTTAACCTTAATGTTATTTTGTAATGTTTTCTTTGTAACGAATCGCTACAAATCGATAATTTTCGAGCTATTGCGTAATATCGCAAGGTCATTTATTCTGCGCGCGCAAGTGCTTCATGCAACATAAGTTTTTGGTTTATTAAGTGGATAAATATTAAATAAATTTTTTGGATTATTATTATAAATTTAATAAATAGTACATGATAGAAAGTGAATTATTAATTTTTTTGATTAACAATTTTAATATTTGAAATATATGTGATCATATCATATTCTATGAAAAATTTTATAATTGTGTAACATCTATTTATAAGAATGCATTCTCAAATATTTAATTAATATTTTAATTAAATTTATATTGTCTACTTACAAAATATAAAAGAAATTTAATAAAAATTAAAAATTTAATCAGATTTATGATTCACCATTTTTCTAATCATTTATCTTTAATGCCAAAACAGATAATTTGAAAAATTATAAATAAACTTTCATATTTTTAATTGTATTTTAATGATAGTGATAATTTTTAAAGATAAATATAGGTCAATATAATTTTATATTCATTTAGATCATTTAACCTAATAAATACAATATTTGAATATTCACATAATGAAATAATTATTTCAACTAATGATAAAAAAATGTTAGTTTTATGATTTGTTGTTTTTGTATATATTTAACAACAATTTTTTTATTTCGATTGTTCGGTTTTATTTTCTCTTTATCATATCATTTTGATTGAATTAATCAAAAAGAAAGAAAAATATATTGATTAAAAGATAACGTTAATATTGAGCAACTTCGTGAGGGCACCACATAGCGAATGATAGTTGTTTATGTCGATAATATCGACGAATCATACACTCAACTCCGTATGGTTCAAGTCCGTACTTTTATTTTTCGTTTAATGACATATTTATTAGATGTAATTTACTTTTTACAAATTTAATCAATAACAATTTGTAAATAAGCATATTATTATGAAATGAAATTATGAAATGTTCGATTCATTGATCAATTAATGATTGTTTGTGAAAAATCGAATGCAAAATGATAATATTGCTGAAAATTACATGATTAATGTTTCGTAACATTAGTAAAATCAATCAAGATTAATATAATTAATAAATATATCAAAAAAACAATTTATTTATTTAACATAGTATAATTTCTTAAAAATTATTATTATTAATACTAAATGAACAAAAATATAAAGAAAAAAAAGGTAAATATAAATATGTATTTCATCAAATCGATCGATTAGTTGCTTTTTATATCGAGAGTTATATTATCGAGTTACACAATCTTTCAAAGAAAATAGATTCATTGATGATTCTCGATATTTATCAAAATTTTCAAATATAAGACTCGACTATGATTTATCTGAAAAATATTGAAAATAATTCCATAATGTATTTTGTATTATTCTGAGTTATTTGTGATGTTGATTTTCATAAAAATGAAAAATATGTCTCAAAAATTTCGTTAAATTAAAAAAAAAAATTACAATTTAATTTTTTCTCGAATAATAAGATATTATTATATATATATATATATATTCCTTGTAAGAAAAGTTCGTTTTTTATTATTCATTATTTTGTTTTTATTATTCACACCATATAGCGAATATTGATAATTTCTTTTTTATATTATCAAGTTTCAACATATATTATTTAGATCAATATATAATATAATATTTCTAATTATAAAATATTAGAATCGATTATATAAATATTCAGACACTGCCATTATATATACATGCAGCACAAGTAATAGGATATAATGAAAAAAGGAAGAGGCGATAAAAGGAAAAATAGAAAGAAAGACAGAAAAAAGAAAATTTATTTTACAGATTATTTAACAGATTTTTTTAACGATAAGAAAATTTTATTTTTTTTTTTTTTATCAAAATCATGATGATCAAGAACAGATTTTTTTTGTATTTGGTAAGTTTCTTAATAAATATGTTTACAATGATTTGTTACAATGAACACTGAAATCACGTATCATTTTATCACAAGTGCGCAATTTATCAAAAGAAATTTTAATTTTATTTTTCAAGAGAACAATAAAATATCTTTTTATAAATAATACATGTAATTAATTAAATTTTTTACAAAAATAAAAATTTTAAAATCAAAAGTTACATTTGAAAATTTCTTTTTCTCGTTATGTTTTCTTCTACGAAATTGAAAGTAATTCACTTTTCTTTTATTCTTTTATTTTAAAATCGATCATTTATCTGCTACTATAGAGTAATGAGTAATCGAAATTGTTGATTTGAAAGAAAAAAAATAAAAATAAAAAAATGAAAAAAAGAGAGATGAAAAAAAAAAACTAGGAAATGATCGATGAAATTTATATTTTTTTTTCCAGTTTTTCCTATTTTTATTTTTTGTTTGCATCGAATTAACATCTTTTTTTTTTCTTTAAAGCTGCTTATCGTGATTTTTTGATAAATTTATTGTTAGATTTATTACTGCAGATGAAGATGAAACGTTCAAAATCGACATTATATTTGACAATCTTTTGATAATCACAAAGAATAATAGGATAATTTTCTTGAAAATTTAAGAGATATTTTATATTTTATCTATTTTATTTATTTTTTACTTCTTTAAATTATTTTTCTTGCACCAACATAAAAAAAATATTTATAAAGGCAGTTAATTCTGGTGAACATTCGCATTGATTTTTATATTATCAACTAGATAAGTTTATTTAAATTAATAAATAACTTCACATTTAATACATTACATTAATCAATCGAATATTTGGATTTCAGATTTTTTTCGATAAATAAGAGTTGAAAATTTATATCTTTTACTATCTTATTTGTGAAATTATTACACATTAAAATAAATGTTATATTTAACAATTTTTTATTTTTAGGTCAAATCAAATTTCTCTCTAATAAAAATATTTTATTGAGTTAAATGATAACGGTTTGTTACCAATGTTGCAATATGTTTTTCATCAAAATGTGAAGAAAATTAAAGAAGCAATAATCATTCGAGAATATTTTAATCTCATAAGCGAGAAATCTTATTTTGCGGCCATTTTTAAATTATTTATTATAAAAAAAATTTCAAAAAATTATTGTATATAATATAATCTATATATATATATATATATAGATTTTGAATTAAAACTATATAATTCAGTTTGCATCAGAATATTCTATTGATCATATCTACTTTTATCGACATATCAATTGATATGATGTATTTATATTATTATTCTGAATTCTTTGGTCAATAAAATCTTTTCTTTATTGATTAAATTCTATAATCAGATAAGGTGCAACTAGATAATGCAACGAAAACACAATAAAAATAGAAGAAGATAAGTATACGGTAGTCACATCGTCAATAATTAACCATTTGTCTACATCAGTTCATTATGATTGTTCAAATTCGATTACTTTTTTTACTTTCCGTTTTATTCACTGCTAGCTTTGCGAATTTTCAAGATGCTGCGTAAGTTCTTTTAATTTATTATTAGTAAATTAATTATCTTATCTTTAATAGATGATGATATATTTATTGAACAATGAAATGTTGTTCATTCACAATAATCATGGAAAATATTAAATTAAAAAAAATGTTTTTAAGAAAAAAGATTAATCTTAAGTACTTTTCTGAAAATACAGAGAGAATAGTGTCGATTCTGGAAAGATGTCGGCTATACTCAATAAATTATTCGACATGGCGTTACCTTCAATTCAAATGTTCATTTTAAAACATAGATTAGATCCTATGAAATTAGAAGATTTATCCCAAAATCTGGTATTTATATAATAAACTTGATCAAAATACATCAAATTTGAACGATAATTATCTTTTTATTTTTATAATAGAAAGGAGTAATAATTCACCATAGAACTCTTAATTTAACGGAAGGTTCTCTTCAAGGATTATCAAATGTAAGACGGGCAAACGATATTATTTTGTCTTTTGAAAACAAAATTCTAACTCTAGATGCAACTTTAGGATTCAATGTTCTTGAGGTAAAAGAATCATTAAAAGAATCATAATATTATCCAATATATTTTCAAGAAAAATCATAATAATATTTTAATTTTAACTTTTTAGGCTAATTATAATTATCATCTTTACGATTTACTAGTCAATAGAAAAGGAAAGATTTACGGTTATTTCAAAGACATGGAGATACGAATAATTATGGAATTAAATATGAACAATTATAAAATTGCTATTCCAATGGCTAAGATTGTTAAACTAAAGTAATTATTATTACATTTATACAAATTTTTATCAATTGCTTTTATCAACTTTGCCTGTAATATATATGGTATATATGAAAAGTAATTCTTTGATTAAAATTTTTCTTATTTTCAGCAAATTTAATATCGTTTTTAAGGGTAATATAGGTGATCCAATAGTAAATGCTGCAATTGAAGCTATCACTAAAACATTTCGTACAAGTGTTATAAATATGGTGAATACAGAATTTTCGAAGGTATTGCAAGAATTTATAAGCGGGATCAATAAGAAGATACCGCAACCTAATCAAATATTAAATAATGATAATATTTGGCGTTATTTAAAATCTAACTTATCTTAGATGGCTTTGTTTCATCTAATACAATTTATTAAATTAAAAAAAGATATCTGATGTAAACCATAAAAATGTAAAATAATAAAGCATCCCATTTCAATACATGTTTCTATTAAAGTTTTAAAATATCTAATATCTGTATATTTAAACTATTATTATGATTATGGTATAATATATATAATATCAAATCATACCTGAGTTGCGTTTTGTATAGGTTAGATGAATACATATGCAAGTTAATTAATCTGTTATTGTTCACTTTTGCGTAAAATATAATCCATATTCTTTCCCATTCCATCTTAATACTTAACATATATTATACGTTTAGAATTATCATATACGAGCCATCAATATAATTTGCTGTATTTTGCGTTATATCTTTCGTATATACTGTGTTTTATATATGTATATATTCTATATATAACATTTATAACATTTTCATTAAATCAAATCAAACAAAGATGAATCGATTAAATTCGATTCAAATCAAATTATATCGATTTACATACGTATATCGAATTAAATCGAGAAACAACGACCAAAGCCGAACTGAGCGATCACGTGTTATGTCGTTACGGCAGACATTGGTAACGAGCAAGTAAACGAATAGCAGTAAGCAGTAATGTCGCGTCGCTATGGAACCGAGTGGAGCCGAATTGAACCGAGCCGAGACGAACTGTACCGAGAGATACCGAACTGAGAGCGCAGGACGCTTGTTTAGTGACAAATGCACGCATCGAAAGGAGCAACTGTCAAACAGCTTTTCGGGTTAGCATCGATCGGAAAACGACCTCAACTATAAAACTTTAATTCAAATACACATTGTGATCCACGCATTAACGATAATTGTTTCAACTTCTTATATTTCCAATCCTATTAGGACAAGAAATGAGTATTATAAAGAGAAATTGATAAGAACGATCAAAATGCAACGTGTTAAGGAAGGCGGAAATGCATTTGCACAACATATCATATCAGAATCGCGGTGAAAGGAAGAAGGGTTCGATGGGAAATTGGTGCAGCACATTGTTTAGCAGATGAAACAGGAATCGGTGAATTCGTGAGTGGTATAAAGGCAGAAAAGAACAGGACAGGGCAAAATTTTTAAATATTCGAAAATATGTTTGATTTTGAGGTTGAAAGTCCAAATTTGAATCATCGTCAAAAATATAACGATATCAATTAGGAAAATAGAGTAAAGAAAAGAAAAAAAAGAAAAAACGAAAAGATTGAAGCTTTAGTAGTAGAACGATTGCAAAATTTTAAGGTTTGAGAGACAAGCGGAGATTATAAGCGGTGACAAGCGGTGACGAGCGGTGGCGCGCGAAGCGGAACCGAGTCGGACCGAGCGGAACCGAGCGGAGCCGAGCGCAAACTCGAGCGAGGCCGAAGCCGAAGCTGAAACCATAGGCAAAAGCGAAGGAAGGTTCGGACTTGGGTTCGGCGCGGTAGCGCTGGTTAGCGAGCGGATAAGCAGCTAACGGATCGGCGGCGTATCGCGAGCGGCCGAGAATGTGCGCGCGCGTTTAATAATTGACTGCTCTTCTTTTGGCAGAGTAACTCATATCGAACTTGTTTCTTGAGGCGAGTGCGCGTCTTCCTGGCTGGACGCGCGCGTGTACCGGCCGTGTATGGACGGCGGCACGCGTGCACGAGTCGAGGAGGAAAAAGCCCTGGATTCGTCTCGCCTGCGATCCTCCGCTCGGCTCGGCTTCACAAGTTCCTCCTCGGCCGGCAGCTCTCGTATCGCCAGGCGTAAAAGGAAGAAGAGGAGACGACAACAACGACGAAACAGTAACGTCGACGACGAGGACGAACTCGTCGTCGTCGGTGGCGGTGGCGGTGGCGAAGTAAGCACCGTCAACGAAACTGTCGACACAATCCTCGCGATCAAAGAAGAACCGCAACAGCTAGGAGGGCAAGTGATATCCAGCCAGGAATCGACGAAACCACCGAAAAATCGGCTTTCGCACACCAACGAATCTCAACGAAACGTAACCAGAGGAGGAAGCGGCTCGCGCGCGGCTGCCTCCTCCCTCAGCTCCGGCAACACGCTTCTCAACCGTCGAACTGCCAGCAAGCGATCGTCCAGGAGATGCAACGCGAACGCGCGTAGGAACGCGATGACGATGGATCTCCAGAGACTGATCACTGAGGTACACGCTAGGCCCGCGATCTGGGACCAGAAAAACGTCAACTATCACAATCGCGACGTCATCCTGAAGATGTGGCGAGAGATCGCGAGGGCTTGCGAGGTCTCCAGTGAGTATACGCCTCGCTTTCCTCTTCCCTCTTCTCTCTTCTTTCCACCTCTTCCATTCGCGCCTGCGTCACACACCTCTCTCACTCCTTCTCTTGCTTTCTCTCTCTTTCTCTTGCGAGTCGTCCCCTTCCACTTTTTCTTTCCCTCCCACTGCCTCATTTCAACCGTCCCTACTACGTATGTATGTATTTCCTTTCCTGTAATCTATGCCATTAATGTATATGATCCTTTTTATTTATTAATCAAGTGATGAAGCAGACGAATGAACAACTTCAATGATTTTTTTTATATATAATATAATCGATTATGAATCCGAATATATATATATATTTTTAATTTGAAAACAGAATTATCGAAAAATAATTATTTTAAAAAGTTTCAAATTAAAATCAATCGGATATATAGGTTTTAATGAATACAATTTTAATAACTTCGAAGAAATTATGTTCGCAATTGCGATTTCAATTCATATTGTTTGAAATCAATTTTATTCTTTGTACAATTAAAAATATCGAAAATTTAACAATGATAGCATTGCTTTTCTATTAATGTATTCGTTTCTTAATTTTTCATAAATTATTCATATCAATTAAAAATTAATTAATTGTCTACATTTTTATTCGTTGATTATCGTTTATTATCGAAATAACAAGTTGCGAAAATTGTTTTGGCGAAAAAAATTTATATAAAAAAATTTCGAAAAATTTTTTTCAAAACAAAAGATTAATAGATAGTCTTCATTTCCAGCGGACGTCGCGAAATCGAAATGGAAGCATTTACGAGACAATTTCCGCAACGAATTAAAGAAAACTTATCGAGGAAAATGCGATGGTGGTGCCAATGAGCACGATTCGAAATGGGTTTGGTTCAAGAGCCTATTCTTTCTACGAGATCAAATGAACTCGAGAGTGATTGGATGCACTCTTTCACAGAATTGTTCGGCAGCCCTTAGATCATCGCCAGAAGAAACACAAATCGAGCCTCAAATCGACATTTTAGAAGGACACGAGGAAACTCAGTTCGATGATTTAGATGGTGATTCTTGTCAATCTTTGCTTTCAAATGACGATGGCCTGCATCAAGTTATGCCTCCACCTAAAATGAATAAGATTGGTAGGAAAAGAAGTTTAATGGATGCAATGGAGAACAATTATACCGAGGTCGATCGAAAACGATTCGAATCTCTGCAAAAAAGGTTAAGCGTATCGCAGGAGGAAGAAGATGACACTTATCATTTTCTTATGAGCGTTCGAAATCCTCTTAAAAGTTTACCGCTCGATAGACAAATGTTTATTAGGTTGAAGATTCAAGAGCTCGTTTACAATGAAATCAACTTGCAGAATCAGCAGAGTCGAACGTACGAAGTTTCACAAGATGTAAAACCTCCAAGAACAGGGAATGCTAGCGGAGTAGTTGGAACCGGCGCCGGACTCGGAGGTGGCGACGCTTGTCTCGGCGAATCCATAGCTGGTGCCGATACAAATGGAGGCGGTAGTGGTGGTGGTGATGGTGGTGGTGCTGATGGTGGTGGTAATGTTGGCGGTGTTGGAGGTAGTTTAGGGGGAGAGCAAACCGTTAACGATATGTCTAACCACCCTGCATCATTACTTCAGAATTGCACGACAGAGGGCTCCAGCGATGATACCTTCTTTGGTTAATTTAATTTACTTTTTAAGATGTAAGAATTATAATTTTATTAATAGGAAATAAACAATGGTATTTTTTCAGTATCTTATCGCTCATAATTATTTACACCGTCTTTATATATGGAAAGAATTCTTTTTTAATCTATTGCAATTTTTGAAAGTTTTTTGATGAAGCTTACACTTCACAAATTAATAAAAAACAAAAAAAAAATAGGATCGATATATTTCGTTACTTTTTAATTGAAATAAATTTTTATTTTTTTTCATGAAATTTGTTCTCTGCATCTATTGATTTGTTTGTTATTATTATAATTATTATGATTATTGCTATTGTTCTTATACTGTTGCTATTAATACTATTACTGTGATTGTCACTCGTCTAGTGACATATAGATTAAATTGATTATATTTGTTAGCACAACATTCATTTCATGTACTTTGATACAATAGATTAAATGGTATGTATATATATTTTTTTTTAAATATATTGAAGATTACGATTTTCGTATTGATTTAAAAATTAATCGATCATAGATAAAAATAATCTAATTCAGAATTTTATTTCGATTCATTATTTCTAATTCTAAATTTAGACTCAATATATATATATATATATATATATAATATATGAAAAAAACTAACAACTTTTAACAAGAATATGAAATAAAAACGATAGAGAAATTTTACTATAATAAGGTGTTCGTAAGTTATGAAATATTGAGTTGGAATATTCAACCTTTTACTGATTTCGCGATTTGTTACGTAATTTCTTTACCACGATTCAACGAATAGTTTGTAGATTACGAAAGAACATCAAATAAAACATCCAATAATGTTCTCTCACGTGCAACAACTGTTTCAACATTGTTTTTATTTTTTTCTTATCGATAAGTATACATATTTATATCACGTAATATCATCAAGGGAACGATATATTTATTTATTATTAATCTTTCGCGAATCTATGTCAATGATGAAGTATATCATAAAACTTTCAATATAATCTCTCTATGTTTTTTTGACATAATTTTACTTTTCATTGTCTTCTCATACTTTGCAATTTCATATAAAATATCTATGCACGAGATAAGGTTTTTCTGAATTATCGGGTTGAAAATTCATTTTATATATTTTCCAATTAATCTAATAAATTCTCGTTAATAGTCGATAATAATCAATATTTGCAATCGATCGAAATACAAATAACATTTGAATTTTTTCATTTGAAAATTATGCAACATTACAAATTATAATTTATAAATGAAATATTATTTATTAATCCATCTTTCATATTTTTCGTTTAGTTTTTCGGTAGAAAAATAGATTTTCAACATTCAAGTTTCCACATTTCAGCTAAACAAACTGAACAATGTCGAATATCATAAAATATTGCCTGCCATAAAGAGTATTGTGTGCACGTTCCGTATGCCGAGATAAAGTCATTCGAGTTGAGTTTGCACCAGTTTCTCGCGGTTGTTCATCGTTCAGCTCTGTATTATGTATATTGAACATTGAAGAAACGACGAGATGGCTAGTTTTGAATACAGGTTTTAATTAAACCAGATTATTAAGTATAGTTTTTAAATTATCGGGAATAGTATGTTGTCGAACATTTTAATCTCCATTAAAAGTTAAATTGAGAGGAGTGTAAAAAAAAAAGAAAGAAAGAAAAAAAAAAAGGAGACGTTAACACTTATTCGATTATTTATTGATCATGATAAAAAGAAAAGGCTTTTAGTTGTTTATCAATTGGATAAGACACTATCGCTATCATTATTTAATGAGTAAAAACGATTGATCGATGATCTCGAACCGATTTACTTGAACTGTTTCGCTATTGCTTTTCCTAATTCTTCACCAAGCTTTCCATGGAAAATCACGAAATAACGAGGTAACTTTTCGTTCAGATGGAAAAGTCACGTCGTCTAGACGGGATGCGCTATATTTGCACGGTATATTGCACTGGTTGAATAGCTTATTCGAAAGTCTGGCTTGCCTCCTAGTTTGTTCAACGGACCGCTCGGTTTTCCCATACAAAAAGGATTAGCATCGTCTTCTTTATCTTTTACTTTCCTTATTTTTTTCTATCTTGTCCTGATTGTTCATCATTAATTTTTTCTTCTGCGACAAATTATTACAATGTAGCATATTCTTTCTCGTTTTCGACGAAATCTATCTTCTATTTCTTTTCTATATAGTTTATTGTTATTCCATACATTTACCGTATCGTACAATTATTTAAATTAATAAACATATTGCAAGCACATTAATGACATGGATTAATAAAAAATTAAATTATTATACGGATATTTTGAATAAATAATACAATTGTTACAATTTTGATATTTTATCAAAGAAGAAAAAGTGATAAAAGTTTCATTCGATTTGAAAATATATCTTTTAAACTAGAATAAAAAACGTGTTTATATTTAGTTCGAAATAATTGCCGGAGACGACCGACAAAAGTTTTCTTTGATCACAAAGGAAAATGTAAATGCTTCCCCTTTTTACTATCCCGACGTTTCTCCTCTACAATCATTCATCTTCCATAATCCAAATCGTTTTGTATTTGATATCATGCATATACCGGGTGTTGACAAACAAGACAGTTGGTTTTAATACTAGACAGTTTTTTGCATTAAAATAAACATAAACGATGTATAAAATGTATAATATGTACAACTACAATTAGTCTGTTAAAATTAGAATTCAAATTTTGTTTCAGAACATTATTTTTTTGATAATTGTTTGATAGTATTTGATAACTAAAAACAAAATGTAATGATTTTCATTTCTAGGAATATTTTGTTAAAAAATTACTAAAACCTAACCTAACATATAACGTATATTTCGTCTTTATTCATCTATCGAAAAATACAAAGAATTTAGAAAAAAAAAACGATAGCCATTTCTTTGATTTTGTTTAGTTTGATTTTAACACAAGCACACGTGATCATACTATATATATATATCATACACTTGTGATCTAATATAGTTAGTTTGACAATGGTGGTTGTTGACGGTGTGTTTCGCCCGACCTGGCTTGACCTGGTCTGACAAGGCCCAATACACACCGACAGGAATGAACGCGCGAAAGCGAGTGGAAACTTACGAGTGAAACGAACCAACAGAGCTTCGCCAGTCAGACTTTAGCTAGCGTCCGAACCGGTGCATTTTATTGGTATAATTTCTATTCGCACGCGCGCAAGAACAATTTCCAGCTGTCGCGAATCAACAATTGCAAGAAATAAAATCGAAAATCGTCAGAATACGGAATAAAAAAGCGTGCGTGAAAAGTTATGGACCGTGAACATTGTATTAAATGAAGGGTGTGTTACAAAGAAATTGATTTTTAATGAACGTGTAAATGAACGATGGAATAATTCAGAAACGAAAGCACAATTTTTTGAAGAAATGGAAAATCGTTGAGCTCAAGCTCGAAGTAAGTGACATCGATACACATTTATCTATTAATTTTCAAATCATTCGTGATATTAAAAATGATATTAAAAATCAACAATTACAATGGAATTCGCGTTAATGATTAACGGTCGACCTTACGACACTTATAACAACCGGCAATCATGCTCGATCGATCGATCGAAATAATAATTATTGTTTCGAAACGATGCGTAATATCGATATCATTGATACGTCGTCGAACGATGTTTGTCTTTTGAAAAATGTCACTTTTGTTTTTTCTTTCACAGTTACCGATGAATTTGCCTAAATATTGTCATTGTTCTAATGAACAAAATAAAATTTTCTAGAAAGCTAATAAATTTTATTAACGAGTATGAAAGGAAGAAAGGAAAAATATATAAAATATGCAAATTTTTTATCGAAACAAATCATATCATTGAAGTGAATCGAATCCAGACGCAAATCTTTACTAACATTCATTATGTTTAATTATGTCGTAATTTCTTATTCATTTAATAAAATAATTTCTGGATCGTAATTAGTGTTAGATCGAGAAGAATGTGATGTGTAGTGTCAAGAATATATATATATGGCGCCAGTAAGATACCTTTCTATCACCCCTTTTTCTACTCTTCTCACTTTCAAGTTATGTTTCGTTGGCGATTAAATGCTAACAATTTCATTTCCTTGCATTATTTACGAGTGAAAGTATATCTTTTAGTTTTAAGTTTAAATATCGTGACGTTTCTTTCTTTCGTTCTTCTTTCTCTCTGTTATTTCTTTTTATCTGTATCCTATTCTTTTCTCTCTTTTTTGAAAATATTTTATCTATATCCAATTTCTTTCTTTCTTTTTTTTTTTTTTTTTTTTTTTGAAAGACATGTCGAATAAGAAAATAGGAACACAAAGAGCAAATTATTTACAATTTCAGATCATCGTTCAACAACGATAAACGATATCAAGAATCGATCGAGACGATCAGGCTTCGCGTGGTGAACGAATTGGCCGCTAGTACCTTATAAGGCGCGAAGGTTCGCACATAGCAGCGCTATCGTTTTCCAATCCGGCAAAACCGGCCTTTGGCCATGTTTGCTTCTCGAATTTCGCAATTTCGCCTTTCCAGAGATACCTATCCTTTCCGTGATCTCGAAACGTGATCAATTTCGCGAGACTGCGCAGCTTGATTTGCACTCGAAATGAATTTACGATAAAATAGCTGGATTTACAATATCGTCGAATTGCAAATAAAAAACGTCTCATCTAGGAGAACGTTGTCCGCTAGGTTTTCGTCAACAATTAACCCGTACGAAGCACTAAAAACGCGAGTAGTACACGTCGAGGCGTGGCGATGCATAAACTGTCGCACTCGACTAGCTCGTGAAACGTGTTTGCGCGGTCACGTTGGCAACACTAGCAGGAAATAGCTTTCATTGGACGCAGACAGAGACGCATCGGGTCGTTTCGCCTTGCCTTGCCCCGCCACACCTAGCCGCGTCGCGCCAAAGCCTCGCCTCATTTTGTCACGCTTCGCGTTTGCGCAAACCTTCTCGAACCTGATCAAACGTGAATGTTTCAAGCACAAGGGAGACTGTGCGAATTAAAAAGTTTGTTGTATCTCAAAGAGAAATGAAAAACTCTTCGCGAGTAGATACGTAATCAAACACACGATGTGATCACGTGTAATAACTAGTAACCATTTCTTTAGTGCGAAATGCGTTGCCTGTACTGATTCCAGTTGTATGTTGATCATACACTTCGATCGAAACTCTTTTGGTTAGTCTCTTCCTTTTTGAAGAAACTTTCAATTCGCAATGAAATATTTGGTGTAAAAAATAGAAATTCGAGAGAAAGTAAAACTTGTAGAGAAAGAAATTGAAACAGTAGTAGTAGTAGTAGAAGAAGAAGAAGAAGAAGAAGAAAAAGAAAAAGAAAAAGAAGAAGAAGAAGAAGAAGAAGAAGAAACTGAAAATAAGCGAAAGTGAGTCATTGCGAGAGTCAAGTGTGGTAGAACCGCTTGCACAAGCACGAGTAAACTTCTGATTTCTGGAGGGAGAGCGAACTGATTGACAACAAGGTGGTTTGAGCAAACGTATATACACGCGTTTTCAAAGTCAGGCGTACCAGCATACAACGTTTGATCAGCTTGTGAACTCGTGTTGAGTAGCGGTCCCTCAGTTGGACGTCGAGCGTAGTCATCCACGCTCCGTTTATCCTACTTTTCTTCGCGTATGTTGTTCGGTCGTAAATTGTTATTGCGGTGCAATGAATCGTTGTTTCAAACTACTGCATTTTATTGGCATTTGGAAGATTTATTAAAGGTGTTTTAATTCGTTTAAGAATCGAGTGAACGCAACAATGTCGACTTCAGATTTGATCGGATATTCGCACGACTTTCTTGCAGAATTTATTCAACTTTATCGTAGTTTTCCCTGCTTATGGCAGATTAAGTATAAAGGATATAAAGACAGATTGCTTCGAAATCGTGCTTACGACGCTCTTGTACAGAAATTAAGGGAAGTTAATCCGATAGCTGATAGAGAGACCGTGATACGAAAAATTAATACTCTCCGAACTGCATTCAGAAGGGAATACAAGAAAGTACGGAGCTCGCAGAGGATGGTCCAAAATCCTCGGCAACGATACAAATCTTCGTTATGGTACTACGAGATTTTAAAATTTGTCGCGGAACAGAACGAGACAAGTCCATTGGACGAAGAAAGGGACGTTAAGAATGCTTTGGTTAACCCAACGGATTTCTCTCAAGAGGAGATGATGGTACGACCTCGTACAATTTTTTTCAAGACTGCGCGAATCGAGACCTTCCTCTCTTATTTTCTCTTTCTCTTACAAATCCTTTTTCTATTTATCTACCACTATTCATTTCCATTCTTTTCCTCCTTCCAATACGTAAACGATTGAGCAAATTTATTTGACTTTATTTGATTCTCAAAATAGGATATGAAATTTCTCATAAATTTATTGACACGCAAAAAAGAAATACTTACTTGCATTTCATCATTTCGTAACGCGTCATAGTACATCGCGACTATATGATAAAAGTCGAGGAGAGAGAGAGAGAGATTTCTCGAATAATACATACATATCTTTCGATATGGTTGATACCGAACATCGAGCTTCTGCCTCTTCTTCCATTCCCATCTTTTCCTCTCATTTTCGCTCGTCCTTTCATTCATTTTCTCTCTTTCTCTCTAGCCATCGCTCTCTCGTTATTTCTCTTTCTCTTTGCGGCACTTTATCGATCCAGAAACTCAACATGCGCTAGCACGCAGGAATTACGTTCGAAATCAAAAAAGGAAAGTGGAAAAAAAAAATGATCGTTCATTCGTTTACTCAATTGTTTCATATATACGAAATATTTATTGGATGTTTAGATAAAACACTTATTTATTTCGTCGAAAACATATTTGGACACGGGTGTAATATGATCCGACTCGACGCGATGCGATAACATATATAACGTTCATAACGATGAATCGGGTGATTCTCTTGGATATTAAACGTTCACTGTTTATGTGCATTCACTTCTTCATCGTTTACTCATATGCTATATTTCGATCGCCACTATAGCCCATATATCCGTATATCATTCAATTACAGCTGGCAACCTAACTGTTTTTTAGTCTGTGCAAACGGATGTAGACAAGATCGAGCCACCGTCACCCGTACCCTCACCGGGAGCTAGCTCTGTCCCAGCTTTTCAACCGATCATCTTTGAAGGATCATACGCGAGGAGAATATCGAACACCGCGCAGACCGATTACCTGAGAAGAAAGTATCAACAGGAAAATTTTCAGGATCGTCAACCGAAGGAATCGAGTCGCGAACTCTCGCCGAGACATTTTGCCAGCTGCGATGACCATTTTGAGACTTTTGGTCGTTACGTTGCCGGCAAATTGAGAAAGTCAATGCCTCGACAAAGTATCATTGCCGAGAAGATAATTGCGGAAGTCCTCTTAAGGGCCAATTTCGGCACCTTGGAGGAAACTACTTGTCTTACGGAAAAAGTACCTTCTCGTTGCTTTTTAGTAATGGGCGATCATTGAATCGATCGTCAATTGATCATCACATTTCTCGTTTTTCCTTCGTTCTTTTCAAAAAAATTTTTCGATATATCTATGTGCTTTTATCCATCTATTTTTTACCCATATGTGTTAAGCATACGTACGTAATAAACAACGGCCATTCTTATTCGAAGAACAACGGACAACGAAACGACAATCTGAAAAAATTTCCGCGCGACAATGGCGGACAGGTCGCATTGCGAGCAAATAAATTCTGGCAGCCAGCCAAAATAAGGTTTTTCGTTCTAGCATGTATCTTGAAAACAGCGCACGACTTTTATTTTTTCATTCACGAATAAATTGGCTTCTTTATCACGAATAAATTATAGGTAAAATATCTAATATTTTTATAAATGAACTATATTTAAATTACGTCATTATCCAGATTCAGAGTTTCTCGAAATTTCCTATAGATTTAATTTCATTAAGCTTTTCTACCTGTGAATTTATTGAACAATCTTTTGATTTGTCGTACTATTAATTTATTCTACGATCTCAAATTATTCTCTATTTATATATAAATAACATTAACCTATGCAATTCGATATTATATATTTGAAACAATAGGATTTTCGTTTTTCAATGATTCCTGCGCCGAGAGATTAATTTGAAGAATTCGATAATTTGAAGAAATAACAAATTATTGAAAAGATTTGTATTGTAATATGTTCTGTGTATTAAATCCAAAACTAAACGGAAGACGAGGTGGCCGAGTGGTTAAGGCGTTGGACTGCTAATCCAATGTGCTCTGCACGCGTGGGTTCGAATCCCATCCTCGTCGGTTAAAAAGTACTTTCTTTCTTTTTTCTTTTTTTCTTTATCTTTATATAATCTTGATTACACAAAAAATTTTAAAACGTGTAATATATGTATATATATTGACTATTTTTATTATATTATTATTTATTAATAAAATTCTTTTAATTAAGAAAGAATTATATATATTATTTAAAGATTTAGTTGGAAGAGATAAAAATTATACTACGCTTCTAGATAATTAACAAAACACGTTTTAAAAAAAAATATATAGTAATATATATAAAGTATATACATATATACAATATGTATATGTTCAATTATTCTTATTGTGCATATATATATATATATATATGTACAATATAAAAATTAAAATAGTATAATATTTTAAAGTTATTATATAAAATTAATATAATTTAAGACGTTAAAAGAAAAAGATACAAAATCCATACTATACGATTAAGTAATGTACCTATGTGTTTATGTAGCATGAAGAATTAGCATAATTATAAACAAATAAGAAAAAAAATGAATATAAAACTCCCCGACGGGGAATCGAACCCCGGTCTCCCGCGTGACAGGCGGGGATACTAACCACTATACTATCGAGGAGGGGACGATTTTGATTTCTTTGTTTAAGGTTCACACTATTTTTGATTATTTTTTATACTTTGTTAAATATTTATATCATATTCTATATTTATATTATACAGGATGATCTTTTTAAAACAAAAATTTTTTATTATTGTTCTGAGAATTAAATTTTTTATTAGTTTAACATTTTTTAATGGAAATGTTAATAGGTTATCTTCATTTTATTATTTATGATTCAACATTGTCCTCGCATTGGCATTAGGTCAATTTTTTAACTGCACACGATTAATTTTTCGTATTATTATTTAATTCATTATTTTTACATTATTTTTTAATAATTATAATCTTTGATTGTTGATTTTAGTTCATTTTATGATAGCTTAAATATTACTGAGCGCTTAAAAACTCTTGGGGTGATTCTTGACCTGAATAAGAGCAAAAATCTTTTTCTACGATGTCTTAAAAACTGTAATAAATTATCAAAAAAAATATTTCTGTTTTGTATTTTCTATTATATTTTCGATTCAAATTGTTAAATTTATATAATTATTAGTTAAAATATATGATAATGTTTTTTTATAACTATGTCTATGTTTTATTACATTGAATTTAATCTTTTCGAATTTTTTAAAAAAAACCAATTATTCTTATTTCTTCGAAAATATATATATGATTTGACAATTATTAAATTTTATTTAAAAAAAAAATATTTATTTATAATTCATAACCATTTTAATTCTGTTAGATTATTGCTTTTCGTTTATTACTTCACGATAACTATTTTAATTATAACAACCGTTGATAAAAAAAATTATTTTAATGTAATTAAAATATTTTACGCGAAAAATTATAGCAAAAAATTGTTCGTCATTAAAGTTTTCAAATCAATTTAATTCTTCTTTAAGAAAATAAGGCAGTATATTCGGCCTTAGCAAAATTTATGATCTAAACTGTTACATTTGAAAAGACTAAAATACGTTTACCAAATTCATGAGTATTCTATTTGTATATATACATCTAAGAATGACACGCAACTGTAGTTTCAGCTTTCGAAAAGATATCGAAGGGATTATTCTGGAACTTTTTAGATATATTTATGTATATACGTAACAGTTTTCAAGAAACAGCAGTGAAGTAAAGTGAAGTAAAGCTAGTTAACTTTCTAACCTCGAGTAGACGTTAGAAAGCCTCATAAAACAAGGAAATTCTTCTAAAAGTTTCACACATTTACGTTGTATATGATCTCAATAAATAAATTGAGAAATAATAAAAGCCTTTTAAGATATGAAATCGATTGATAAGTATAATAAATCGAACTGATAAGTATAACATTTTAAACATTATCAAATAATTATTCATTTTACGTTTAATAATTTTCAACAAAAATCCAATATTAAAACAATTTACAAATATTTACAAAGTGTTTGTAAATATATTTAGTACTGTTTAAATTTTCTATAATACGAAAAAATCGAATTATGCAATAGAGATAACTTTAATAAAAATATATTTCATTTTTTGTTTTATTAACATTTAATGTCATTGTTGTAATACGCCAAATATGACAACAGCCCGGCTAGCTCAGTCGGTAGAGCATGAGACTCTTAATCTCAGGGTCGTGGGTTCGAGCCCCACGTTGGGCGGATATTTGATATGAATATTTTTTTTCGCTATTTCTAAGAAATCAATTAATATTTCTTACTTCGTTACTGAATTGCATAACGTGACATTTGTTTTTTTTTTTTTTTTTTTTTTTTTTAGTTTCAAATCAATTAAAAAAAATTGAAGATAAAAAAAGAAGAAAAGTAAGAGTAAGAATAAAATAATTTTTATTTCTGTAGGTTTGAATAATAGTATAATTCTCGATAAATTAAAAATAAAATAGATATGCATTAATAATAAATATACGAACAAAATTGTATATAAAAAAAATAATAGATATATCAGTAACCAATTACAAAGATCTTTATTGAAAAACGACTACGATGACAAAAGAAATCCGCCCCCGGGTGGGCTCGAACCACCAACCTTTCGGTTAACAGCCGAACGCGCTAGCCGATTGCGCCACGGAGGCTTGTTGCCTTGTTCTTTTTAACACATAATACAATCTTGCTCGTTAAATGCAATGAATTGTTCAAGAGTAGGAAGCGATAACAATATGTAGGATTCTAACAAGTTTCTTGTTGAATAATAATAGATTGTTGCATGACATATATTATAAAAAACTGAAACAGACATCAAATCGTAAATAATAAATAAGATAGACAATATTTTTGAAAACACGTTTCGTCATTTAATCTATTTCAATATTCGAAAGTAAAAGTAAGATATGCAATATTCATTCGTTACATGTCCGAGTTCTCGACGAATATATTTACTAGTTATCCCCATTGGAGACGAATCCCTTTGAACTCAGTGAATAATTTCACATCGAAATAATAAATAATAAATTTCTATGAACGTTTAGATTCTCAGTTTTCCTTTTAATTATCATTTTCTATACTCGTCGTTGTCTTCAAAGATAAAATAAAGCTCAAATTTCCTTAGCAGATATATTCCGTAAGTATATAACGAATAAATGCTGCGTGTTTTTGTTAGTCACGTGACAGCTAAAAGTCGTATGTATATACACGTATATGCACGAAGTCTATCCTGGATTTCATGGTGAATTACATCACTGCGATGCTCGTTTAAACGAATTTGAATGGTTAGACGAATTGCGTGAGTTAAAAGGGGTGTGCACGTGGTATTTAGTCGAGAGCACACATAAGGAAAATGACACGCGTGACTGCTCAATGGTGAAAAGGACAATCGTTAATTCCGTAGCGGGAACGTTGAAACGAGTTCGAGGGTATTCCCCAGGTAAAGAGTGTTTGCGAAAGATAGGTTAGGAACGCAGGGAGCCGATTCTTGCAAAGGACTCGTTATCCTCTCCTGTTGGTTTCGATGACGGGCTAACTCTACAAGGATCAAGCAAAAGAAAGGGAAAACACACTCTCACGAATGGCTGTTACGTGGGTCGTTAACGAGCCACCAAGGTAAGCATCGTTTACGCTCGATAGATGCGTACTCGTCACCCATTCCTATTCCTATTCCACCCTTCTTTGCTCTGTTCTGCATGAGCCCCAACCCAACCAGTCTTCGAACAAAAAAAGAAAGAAAATACGAGAGAAAAAAGGATAGTACAGAGGAGAGTAAATCAACCGTTAAATATACCAAATTTTTTCAATAAACAATAATTATATAAATGAGCAGATATTATGTTTTGCGAATTTTCTCATCGAAATATAACGAACGTTTTTATTAGTTTATCTTTCTATTGATTATGAGTCTATTCCTTTGTTTGCTCAATTATTGAAACGCACGAATGAGCGAAGAATATAATTTATTTTTACTCATGAATCTTGAGTGAGTGTCGGACAGCACCTATCAACAGTTACCAATTTCGCACTTCACACGTTTCCGGTCCTTGTTTTTTTCCCTCGGTTTTATATTTCTCCCTCTGCTTTCTTTATATTTTTCTTTCTTCTTCTTAAGTTTTTTTGATTTTTGTCTTGATCGAAGATGCTAAGAAAATTTCAAAATTTCTTCTTTCAAGGGATTAAAAAGAGATGTCGTGAGTAAACAGATGCTCGAAAAAAAAAAAATTAAAAAGAAAAAGGATAATAAAAAATTGACGAGTACCGACATTCCAACATTCAGTTCCGAATGCAGATATGTAAATGCGAGAAAGCTCGCAGCAGGTATTCGGCCAAGCAATCGATAATCTTTTTTTTTTTTTTTTTTTGTTCACCGTGCAACCCCGAAAGGCATTCATTTGGAAGTATAAAAGCGAAAGGTTTCAATACTTTCAGATAGTTCGTTCGTCGTTTCATCGAAAGCCAAAAGCCGTGAACAAAGAAAGGCAAAGTCGAGAAGGGCTAAACGATTGCATCTCGAACTTGGCCGCGATTCAATGACTCGAGTCAAATGATTTATTCTCGCGAAAATTTTATATCTTTGAGGAAATGATAAGAAAAAAATATTAATCGTATTAATCTATAATTAGCATACATATGTATCTCGTAAATTTGATCGAATCGTATCGTTAAGAGCTTACGAAAATATTACGGAAATTCGTGTCTTTTCCCTATTCGTTGAGGTAATGCTCGGCGAAGGGAATGGGAATTCTCCAAAGTCCCCTCGATTGGATCTGGCTACCCTACGTTGTTGAAGGGTGTCCCGTTTAACCATTTCTGCAGGGATGTATCGAAACTTCAAGGTCATAGCTTCCATTCATTGCTGTTTCGTTTATATTTAACGCGCGTAATATTTCGTTAATATTATTAATATTACGATAATTATCGATTTATGAAAATTGCATGCCCTAACTTTTAAACGTTAAATAATAACGATTATCGAATTCGATCCACTCGAAATTCAATCGAATTAATCGATTTGACGTACAGTCGTTCCCATGCTCTCAACGATAGGAATGGTAGGAATCGGTCGCTTTTTATCGTTCAAGCTCTGGAACACATATATAGCATGAAATCAGGTACGACCCGAAGCACGGTAGTCTCTCGACTCTCATTGTCAGTATGGTCTCGTTCGTGTCGATGTTCCCAGAGTGAGATGCTGGGATGACTCGTATTGATGGAAAAGAGCGAGCAGCGAGCGATAGCAGGTAGAAGGGAATAGAGGGAGAGCACCCTATTCGAATACGGCCCTGCAATGTGCTCGCCCAATAAGGGTGCGTGGTCGGCGGCGCTCAGTCTCGTCAGAACAGTCAGAGAGGAAGGAGATTTTACTGTGAGAAGTGATATCCAAGTGTCGCGTGCCGGCCGCACTGCGGCCGTGCCTTTCTGTCTTCTCGAACGGTCCACACACGCTCTCGAATCGTATAAACGCATTATTGCTTTACCATTGTGCAATTATCGCTATTCTCACAGAGAGATCGTTCCTTGAGATTCTCGGTTTCGTATTTTCAACACGGGAGGAAGTTGTAACTAATGGAGGATGACGACGTTGAATGGCAAGCAAGGTAAAAAAATATAATTATTCCGATTCCGATGTTTCGTTCCGATTTTCTTTCATTTCTCGTCATGTTTAATTGCATGCCGATTAACGAACAATCACTTCTCAATATTTTTTACTGTTTTCTCAAACACAATTTCTTCTAGATTTCTATTATTTTTAATTGTTTCACGGAATTTTTTTTACATCTATTTAAACGAAGTTCTATTTGCGAAGAATCATATCCCGATTGTTATCGGTTAACCATTGAGCGATCATGTTCTGACTACTATAATAACGATGATAGAAATGACAAGCATTGTTACTTCGCATATGATTTCGGACTCGTTACAATAGGATATTATTGATGCACGAAACATTATTGTTCTATCTTTTTGTTTTTTTTTTTTTTTCAAAAGATGAAATCATTTCGTGCGAATAACGTGTCGTTTTGAATTGATAAAAGAAATATAAATAATCCTACTTTAATCTCCTGTGATCTTATTTGCGCGCTTTTCCAAATTTGTCTATTTCAATCATCGTAATATCATACCTTATCGTTACATAACCTATACGCCTTGAAACGTGGGCTAAGGGGAAAATCCAAAACGATATTAAAAAATAAAAGTATTGAAATATATATTATTTCGAATATTATTAAACAAAAAGCGAAGATATGATCAATCAAATAGTGCACATTTTTCGATGAAATTTTTAACAAAGAAACAAAAATAGATTTCGTCGCGTTCCATAGAACGATGGGTCTCAGCCTTTTCGAATGATCGTGTTTTTTGCGCGATAAAACTATGAAATCATTTCCGTTCCCTTCTTTCCCTTTTCC